>NC_060958.1:9814436-9959436 GCF_910589235.1 Vespa crabro | reverse complement strand
AAGAATAAATGAATTAATGAATCAATATAGGTTTTATATAGAGCAAATATCACAAACTAGACTTTTATCATTAAGTATGTGACAGATTAAAGTTAAATCTTATGGACATATTAGGTATTGTTCAAAATTCATTGATCTCATTTGATACCACGGATCTGGCGCGATAAACAACTTATGAACTTTCCAATTTATTTGGAAACCGATCTTATCGTTTTGTTTCATTACGCGCGCAAGCATAACGCGATTGCCGTTTTATCGGTAACGTGTATCGGTTTGAACGAAAAAAAAGGGGAAGAAGAAAAGAAAAACAAAAACGAAAATAAAAAAAAAAAGGAAAAAAAAGAAGAAAAAAAAGAGAGAAAAGAAAAAAAAGAAGACATTATTCCGAACGAAATTTTCGAAAACTTTCTAAAAGCGTTACGCTTTTGAAAAGAACGAAAGTTTCTAGTATCATCCATTTGTGAGCCGAGTCCACGATCGATACTTGACGATTTGCAGTTGGCGAGAGATCAAAGGAGTCTCTCGTTAATTAATTACATCCATGCGAAGTCAGAGAACTCGCGGATCGCAGGATTAAGTACGTTTCATTGAGTATCAATTATTTCGTTTTCTATAAAGAATTATAACGCGCATAGATCGAACCATTTCAATTTTCTTCTTTACAATTTCTTTCTTTTTTTCTTTTTTCTTTTTTTTCTTTTTTTTTTTTTTTTTTTTTTAATACTACAATATTCCTCTTTTATAACCGGCACTGCCATTATCTATTTTTCACGTTGAAGTTATCGCACGAATTAATAATGTATAATAGAGTACAAAGAAAATTCAACTATGGCGAAATATTAACATCTTGCATCGAGCAATTTTAACGGCACATTGCTAAAGTCTCATGTTATCCTCTATGCTCGTCGACCGTTTAATTTTATGCCCGCGTTTGTAGAATACAAATCATTCGTAACAACGTGTCGTGGATAATATTTCACAAGCTGCTCGTCCGCAGATGCGAATGATACGTATGAACCTTGATGTGTACGTGTGTGTGTGTGTGTGTGTGTGTGTGTGTGTGTGTGTGTATGTGAGAGAGAGAGAGAGAGAGAGAGAGAGAGAAGGAGGGAGGGAGGAGGTAAAAGGGACTTTGTTAAACGACACCAAGAGTCATAAATCGTTCTTGCAACGTTTTCGAAAATATCGAGGAATTGTGGAAATTCGTTGAAATCCTTCCTATAAACGAATCCTAAAAAGGATATAAAAAATTTACTGTTGCAATTGCTCGTTTAAAATACCTGAATTTGACAGACGACTTCACCGTAAGGCCAGCATCCGTAAACCGCCGGTAAAAAGCCAAAGGGAGTCACCAGGAGACCAATGGCGAGGTCATTGCTCGCTAGACTCGTCAGCAGATATCTTGGCTGTAATGAAGTTTAAGAAAACCTGTTGATCAGTCTCTGAATCACAATTGATAACTTCTATTTTTACTTTTCGTTAACTTTGGAAAAACTTTCTCTAAGTTCTTGAAAGCTTCATAAATATTACACACCTAATACAATATTCGATTTATAATAGTACTTTTTTCCTTTCATTTAATCTTTTTTTTCTTTCCTCTCTTTTTTTTTTTTTTCTTTTTTTTTTTTTTTTAAGAGAAAAAAACAACAAAGGATTAAACAAAAGACTTTGAATACCGTAATTTTTATAAAAATAACGTTGAGAGATACGAGGATTGAGCGGATAAAAATTCAAATTTACACGCAATGGACATCCGTTCGATGATGCAGATAATTCTCCAAGTTGAATCCAATTAACGTAAAGTCGATCGTGAAATTCTTGTCCGATCGTACGGAACAAAACGGGGAAACTTGAAATTCGCGTGCATTCGGCCGAATCCCTGACTTCGCTCGTGGAAAATGAATCTTCTATGTTCTACCATCAACCACGAAAATCTTTCTACAATTCGCAAAACGTTTTTGAATTCGACGGAATAATAATTCATCGATCGTAAAAAGGAAAGAACGGTATACAGATAATACCTCGGGCTTTGTGAATAAATCCTTTTCCATTTCTCTTTCATCAAATGGAAATTTACAACGTATTTAATAAACGTATTGTCTATTTCTAACAATTAATTTTCCCTTATTGAAGATCTTCATAATGTTAAACGAACGATAAATAATATTTTAATAATTTTTTTATCGGTCCGGTTAAGAAAAAATAAAAAAAGAAAAAAAAAAAAAAAAAAAAAAAAAAGAGAAATAAAAAAAAGACCTTAAAACGAGGCAATTTAGAAAGCAGAAAATTGTTTTATACATATATACATATCTATTTGATAACTGTACATTCGTTATTTTCTTTTTTTTTTTTTTTTCACGTGTACGTCAAAATTTTCACAAATTTTTAAAAGTTATCTAACCAATACAATCTAGCTACGTGAAGGGATCTCTCGAATCGTAATACTCGATTCGTTTCAAACTGTTTGTTTGTCAAGCCCTGGGCTGTTAGTGCCATACTAAAGCGTAATCGACAGTGAGACAAATTCAAAAATAAATTTGCGTTCGGCTCATGGTAGGATGTAAAAACAAAAGATTTACAAGTTTCGTACGAACGAGTGGATTTCGATCATAATCGTGATCATTGGCGGATAACCGCATTTTCAAATATATCTATCTATCCATCGTTAAAAAGAAATTCGTACGAGAGACGGCGAAGAGCGAATAATCTATCGAACAAACAAACAAACGAACAAACAAACAAACAAACAAACAAACGAACGAACAAACAAACAAATAAACAAACGAACCAACTTTCTCTCTTTGTTGTATTAATTTATCGCATAAATTTTCTTTCGCCTATGTTCCATCAAAAAGCATTTAAAGTTACACACAATAATGGAACATTGAATAACTTTGTTTGAAAAAAAAAAAAAAAAAAGAAAAAAAAATTATAACAATATTCATTTTATCAAAAAAAAAAAAAAACAAAAAAAAATATGAGAAAAGTTCTGAAACAATCTAATACATATTGTAAAAGATTCCATCTCTTCGATCTATATTTATGCATCTAAATATCGATAAAATTTACAAGCTTTCTATCATTCAAATATTTATGACACAGATTTGTATTTCGAAATAACGTTGAAATCTATGAATATCAAGGGCGACGTATCTCGGTGTTCATACGGAATAAAAAAAAAAAAAAAAAAAAAAAAAAAATCAGGATCGCTATCTCGATAAAGAACACGCGGTAATATCGGTGTTCTATCGAGCGAAAAATATCTTAATATTCATAATGTGTCGATATTTAGATACTATACGTTCTACTTCGTCGAACAAATTACGTACTATGGATTTCCCATTAATTTACCACCTATATATCAGTGATCGATACTTTTCCAATATAGGCACATATCATCGGTCTACGATGTTTTCATCCTAAGTCTATGAATAGACTGTGTAACTGAGCTAAATGTCTAACTTTTATGTCTAAAATCTCGATATTGTTAAATGCTGTTCGTACTTATTCACGCGGAATCGAGCACAGAATTCTTCAAATTTCTACGATATTAATGACATTCGTGATTTTCCATCATCCCCAATCAGAGAATAAGATTTATTCGAGTTTAGAGAAAAAAAAAAAAAAAAAGAAAAAAGAAAAAAAAGAAAAAGAAAAAAAGAGGTAAAATGACAACGATCGAAGGGACACTCTGTGAGAACAAATACGCGGCAAAATGCGAGGGGAAGCGTCAATTTCTTTAATGGATTTATTCTCTCTTACTTAATCATTTTTCTTCATTTAGATCGATATGAAAATTTTTGATTTATCACTGTACGATACGGTTAAATTTAACTTGAAGTTTCGATTATCAGATTTGATTTATGAAGCTCCTCGATATAAATCCATTTTACAACTTCAACATTATTTCAAATACATCCTATATCGTATAGTTTCCCGTTATCAACATTGTTTTGTCTAATAGAAAAATCGATGAAAATAACGTAATAACATATACAGAATAATCGACTTTATTCGTTTCGTTAAAAAATTGTGCTCTATCGTAAAACTTCGATCGAAAAGTTATACTAGCAGGATAATTTACATTTTAATGTATCCTCAATTCGTAAACACCATATATATTCTATTGACGTGATGCGAATAGATTATAGAAACATCAATGAAAGGATTAAAGATATATAAGATACGATCTCAAACGTATGAAAGAATACGATCCCAACTTATTCCTTTGCAACTTTATCTATTATCAATCCTTATTACGCTTTAATCTTTTTCATAAATCCATACGTAATGATAATACCATTGAAACTTTTCTATTGATTACATTTAATATATATGATATTTATAAAAAATAAATATATAAAATTTCTACATCTGAATCAATATATAAATATATATCATATCAATTAGAAAATAATGAGAGTCATTCTTACCTGTGCGTGAATGTATTTGCTATATCGCCTGCTATTGATGACGCAAATAACGAGTAGGTTAGCAAAAAGTATACCAAGGCTGAGTACCAAGATCAGAGTTGCTCGTAACAATTCCCCGAATCCTGGCCCGGTCCAGATCGCTTCGGAGTTGCCGGCTCGCCAGCAACTACTGTTGCTGAGTGCCGGCGCCAGCAGAATTGTTTGTTTGTGTTCCATCCTCCCACCACCACCACCACCACCACATTCGCCGACAGGTGCTCGCCTTTCCACGACGGCTTTCGACTGGTTGCTCTTCAAAAAAACGAAAATCTTTCTTCCTAGTTCTATGCGAGACACTTGTCCTTCTCCAACGTCTTCTATCCCTTTCATCAGGGTTGTCTCTGCTAACGTAAATCCATCAAATAAATTTCTTTTGATTTATATGAAAAGATTAACAAAATGGACTTTCTTAAAGGATTATCCTTTATTAAAGAAATTATTCCCGATTAATATGTAAACGAAATAATCTTAGTCTTTTGACTTTTGTATAAATAATATATTATAATTTATAAATATTCTTAAATATTTTGAATTGTTTGATAAAATAATTAAATTTAGAATCAAATATCGATTAATTAATGAAATTAGATACGTCTAATTATTCGTGATCGTATTGAATACGATTTTCTCATTAGACATCTATGAATATTTTTAATTGATAATAATTATCTATTAATTGAATACTAATTCAAATGTACCAATTTCAAGTGGATAATCCGGTTGAGCCGGACCTTTGATAATCGTCAACGCTCCCGTGCATCGTCTTCTTCGATGACGCTCGCGAGTATCTTCGACGATGGAGGAATTCGGGAGCGTCGATCGTAACTCACGAGGCACCAATTCGATTCGACCGAATTGCACTCCATTTTTGCGCGCTCTCATGCACTTCCCGTTGCCCTTGCATCCTGCTCCGATAGTACAATGAATTCTAAAGAAAGAGAAATATTCTCTTTAATTCTAATCTTAAATTGATTATAAATATTTATGAGACCCTTTGAGAAATTTCACATATATTAAACAATGAAACTTGTGCTTGTAAAAACTTATCTAACTTCACTCATAGATTTAAATAAAATATAATAAAAATTTCTTAAAATTATAAATTAAATTATTAAAATATTAATTTAAATAATTAATATTGTCGTTGTTTTATACATTTAAAATGGCGATGAGAATGAAAAATAACGTCGACAAATAAGTGCATAATCTAAAGATCAAAAATTTTTTTGTTAAATGAGAGATACTGAAATATACTGTTTACAGTTTAAACTTGGCTCCGAGCGATTATCATCCTTTTGTAAAAATGAAAGAGCTTTTAGGACGTGACGCTTCGCAGAAAACTATGATTTAAAGGATGGCGTAGAACCATCTTTATGCCATGTTAAATCGTGGATGGTGAGCTCATAGTGGAAATATATGACAAAGATATATAAAAACTCATCTCACGTTACGAAAAATGTTTAAATAAGGACGGTGATTATATTAACAAAAAACTAACTGTGTGTCTATATTTATACATACATATATATATATATATGTGTGTGTGTATATATATATATATATATATACTAAAGTTAAAAATAAATAAAATTTTTTAAAATACACTTGCATACTGTTGTTATTTCAGAAGAGCTATTACCTTTTGGACAATCATTCCATATAAAAATTTAACTCTCTGTACACTCATACCGTATACATTATTAAATCAATTTTTTCATCAATCAATATTCGAAACTCTATAAGAAAAGAATTAAAAATCTTATATGAATTTATTTGACTGACGAACACTTGTATCTCGTTTTAAACATTTCATTTGAATGATGAATGATATAAATATATAAACTAACGTTAACAGTTCATTTTTAATTATTATCACGAACTTTTGTTAGCTATGATACATCCAAGGTGTTTATTACATCTGTTTTTCGTTGAAATGGACCGACTAAAAAAATTTCGTACGAAACTCGTTTGAAACAACAGTACCTACGTGAAACGAACTCTTACGATATCATAAAACAATGATACGAGATCCATGCTACGTTTAGTTTTGTTATATAAATTCATGAAACTACTACGGCGAGTGCTACGATTAATCTTCGAAAGGCTAACAGTGTAATATACAGTACACAGTTATACAACTTTCGAAACCACGAGTAACTTTGTCAATCGACGAGATCGAAAAAAAGGTGTGAAGAAACAAAAAAAGATCAAAGAAAGAGAGAAAGAGAGAGAGAGAGAGAGAGAGAGAGAGAGAGAGAGAGAATGAGAGAGAAGACGATACCATGCAACAATATTTCACTAAAGTTTTACTTGCCACATGGGTCAACGATTTAGTAAAGTCTTGTCACAGAGACATTGATAGATCGTCTGCCGTCGATCTTCGCCGCATAAAATGTGCTCTTCTCTCTTCGATCAATAACGAAAACTAGCGCGAAAATCAAAAGCAAAGCAGCAACCGCTTGCTAGATTCACTATTTCTTTCTCTCACGCAGATTTATACGAAGAAAAAACAAAACGAGCTCATGTGAGAGGCATATTACGTCACTCTATGTATTTTCTTTTTCTCTCTCTCTCAATCTCTCTCTCTCTCTCTCTCTCTCTTTTTCTCTTTCGTTTCTGCTCAACTTTCGGACGACTCTCACGTTGACAATAACGTCGAATAATTAATTAAGATTTTTTGCTGGAGCTTCTAAGCGCGTGGAAGGGAATGGGTCGACCTTTAACCACGTGAACGCAAACTCGGACCCAACCGAACACAACCGACCGACCGAGGCTGATTAAAATTCGAGCGAATCTGGCTCGCTCCGGGCATCCCTTCTACTCGCACAAAAGTATGCGTAAAAGAGAGAAAGAGAGAGAGAGAGAGAGAGAGAGAGAGAGAGAGAGAAAGAGAGAGAAAAGAAAGAAAGAAAGAAAAAAGAAATATACGAAAGAAGAATATGTAATTGAAACTGTGCGGTGGAAAGAACTCCGCTATATAATATCCTTTTTATCTATTCTTTTCCCCCTTTTTTTTCCAAATATTTTATCGTCCCGTTGTCGGCTCTTCCTGTGCATATTCTTTTCTACACACGTACTACTCCCCCCCCCCCCCTGTGTGGTGTGTACGTATATGCGCATAAGTTCATTAATTAATTTCTACATTTGCGAATGAAATCTTGAATATATCGATAGAAACGAATATTCAAGGATTTCAATTAAATTACATTTTTACAGATTTAAAATAATATTTAAGTTTGACATTTAAAGAAAATTTAATGATCAATTAAACGAGAGTTCGTATCTTTCGACTACTTAAATCTTTTTAATTTTTTTTTTAATTTTTTCTTTTGTTTTTTTTTCTTTTTTTTTTTGGAGAATTTATATCTCTTCTATCTTCTCCTTTTCTTTTCTCTTTGCCTTCATTCTTTTCTCACCTTTCATTCCATAAATTTTATCGTCTCCTTATTCATCTGTCTCTTTCAGTTATATTTTCTATCTCGTGTCACATAAATTCATGATTCAGTGTTCACATTTCCGACACCATCATAATGAGATTCTACTGAGCCGCTTCTAAGTAGCTTCTTATTTTCGAAGATCGAAGAATGTGACTTTCACAACGAGCTTAACGTGAGTATCTTACGAATAAATGAAAAGGAGCGTTGGATTTTATCCATCTCAGTCGACGTTGTTTATCGAAAAGCAAAGTGATTGATCGCTCTTTTGTAAGAACTTTCATGGAATTACGTCTTCTGAAGATCTTTAAAAAAAACTTAAGACAAGATGGTACGAACACAAGTGAAGATTTTAACCGAGTAAAATAACGTGAGAAATTATTCGAAAACGAAGAGAGAAAGAAAAGCTTGAGAAAGCTTTATCTTATTTCTTTTTTGTTTTTTTGTTTTTTTTTTTTTTTTTTTTTTCAAGCGCATTATTCTTAGTCGCGTGTGAATTAACAAAAATGTTCGCTTTGACGTACGTACGTATACAGACGCGGAAAAGGAAAATTTCTGCTAACAAAGAAGCTAGAGGAAGAGCAAAAAAAAAAAAAAAGAAAGAAAAAAAAAAGTAAATAAAACAAAGAAAAGAAAATGTTTTAATCTACATAAGGTACGAATTTCTACGAAGAACGTAACGATCCTTGTTTAAACGAGCAGACGAATTCTTACGATTCTTATGTTTTATTCGAATTAATTATAACGTGAAAATATGTATGCAAAATCTTTTCATACGTATTATACTGAAATAGTTATGATAATAGACATAAATATCGTAAAATATTATTTTTCTGCTTAATTATTATTATTATTGGTAATGTGAAATCTCCATTCGTAGCTCTTTAACAAGGAATAAAAGAGAAAAATATCCTTAACCCGTAATGTACAGATTGAATTTTTTCACTGTAGATCCAATTTAATTCTTTTCTGCACATTCTGTTCAATCAGCAAGTTTTATCTACAAATAAGAAAGTTCTATCTTGAAAGTTTAAATTTGTTAAATATTTCTTCAAATATATTAACGAATCTGACTCAAATATACGCTAAGAATTTTAATATTTTCATTTATCGATATATTGATAGAAAATTAAACGCGTATAGGCAATAGGATTTAAACAAATATGATACAACGCGAATGAATCCAGTTCCTGGTCCATGTTATTTTTTCAAACGGGTAACGTTTCACTAGTGAGTATGTTTCTTCAAAACGAAAAGAGAGAAAGAAAAAATAAAAAAAGAACAATTTTGTTCGTCAGCGGGAAAAATGAAACCAAAAAAAGATCGTAAAATGATACCGTAAAATCGAGTGTTTTGGAAAAAATGTAACGTATCTAGCAATAGGGAAAGAGAAGGAAAAAGAGAGAGAGAGATATCAGGAGAAGTACAGAACACAGAATTGAAATCGACGATAAGTCAACATAATTTTTATCGTTCGATGTTCGTCATATAACATAGTTAAACAGACTCGTATAGCAATGTCGAACTCGATGTAATTACAAAAAGAAATACTATGGCAGCACGAATTCTATGACGTATGACGTATGACTGGTACGTGACGTTCATCCTTAAATCGAATATTTACCCACCAAAAATGCAACAACGCGTTATCGTGATCCATCAAAATTAAAATGACGAAGCTATTCGTTCGAGTCGACTTTCGAACCACTCTCCGTGTTCCACAAACCTGATCACTCAAGAAGTTCTTTCTTTTTCTCTCTCTCTCTCTCTCTCTCTCTCTTCTTTTTTATTCCATCCTATTCTTTTTCCACTTTGTTGAACGTGGATTGATTCAAACTGAAATCTCTCATATTCGATACACGACCGCATCTTCGGATACTGCGAAGGGATCGATCGGCTAAGACTCTAGTACTCGAAAGCGGAAAGAGGAACGAAGAACTCTCGATCCTCGTTGGTGCTTTAATGAGCGACAGAAGAAGACTTGCGGAAAGATCTAAGCTAGCTAAGAGAGGTAAAGAAGGGAGAAAAAGAAGAGAGAGAGAGAGAGAGAGAAAGAGAGGAAAAGGAAGAGGATTAAGTTAGGAATGGCTTTATTATATCAGAAACTACCGGAGAGGAACCAACCTCGACAGCACGAACTACTCGGAAGTGTCGCGACGATTTAACCGCAATGGCGCCGGATGCATTTAGATGGCGAAATTAGGATTTTTCGTGAATGGCTCTTTGGAAAAGAGAGACCGAGAGAAAGAGGGATAGACGAATTTTTTTTTCTTTATTCCTTTTTTTTTCCTTTATTCTTTTTTTTTTCTTTTTCTTTTTTTTTCAACCTCTCAACCAGATTCCTCGTGCTAGCCGAGTGTAATGGAGTAAAACGTTAGAAGCCACAACGGGTTAATGCTTGAAGATACCTTCAACCTCAGCTCCTTTCTAGCTACTACATCCCTTACCAAAAACCCCCATTCCAATTTCAAGCCGTTTTCGGTCCATCAACGAAGTTGCATCGCGCAATGGTTGCTTCGAACGAGAGAGCGGTAGGTTTAAAGGACTAGCTCTACTTCGAACGACGTTCCGACGTAATGACGTTTGAAGATAGCTGGACCTAATGGCGAAATGAAAGCTGTGCTATATCCCTTTCGATATACGTCTTCCTCGGTTACTTCCTTTTTCGGTCGTTGACGTCCTGAAACTTCCCTCATAACACTTTCCCTCTCAACGATCGTCTTTCAGTTATTACTGAATCAGAAATTTCTCTTTCCCCCCCCCCCGTCCCTTTTTTTCTTTCTTTTTTTCCTTGTCTTCTCTTCTTTTTTATCGTTCGTTTCTTTACGAACTTTTCTCCTCCCTATTCCCCGCTCTCTCCCTCGAGTTTTCTCCATTTTGTTAACTTTACGAAGGAAATACAATTAACCGAGAAGAAACATGGTCGACCTTTTCGATGTAAGTCGCGAATCATTTGAATTTGTTATTCGATAATTCTCAAAAATTTGCTCGAATATTTCAATGAAATTATTAAATGTACGATTTCAACGTAAAACTGGATGATTTATATCCGTTACGGCGTAACCGAGAACGTGGCAAGAAGATAACGATGAGTAATTGTGACGGTAACATATAAGCCGACGACGCGATCGAAAATAAGCGATTTTTCCACGTTCTGCGGACTTTTTTTACCTCAGATAAAAAAGTAAAGCTCGTTCGTTTTTCGCGAGATTCTCATTTGTTATCTCTTATAGTACTTCTATTCTCTTTTGCTATACCGAAAGCACTTTTCAGTACTCTTTACACCCGAATGTATCCCCTGGTTCCAATGTTTTTGAGAAAAATGAATGTCTTAAACGTTTTTTACACGAGATTTCCGCACGATTCTATTCTCAACAGGACGAACAGATTTCGATTAAAAAAAAAAAAAAAAAAAAAAAAAGAAAGAAAAAAAAGTAATAAAAAAAACTACAATCAAACTCTTTTTTACGAATAATGTAGAAAAATTGATTTCTTCGAACGTCGAATTTCTAAAAACGATAATTTTTAATAAATAAATATTTGTAATCAAATTCTATCCGACATTAGCCCTAGTTGTTTAGATCGTCTTTATTTTTTATAATGACAGAATTGAAGATGCATTTTTAAACCTACTGATTATTATTTCCGAGGTTTCAAAGAATATGTTAGTAGTTGATTTTGTTTTTTTTTCTTTTTTTTTTTGGAGTCAAAATTATTCATTCTATATAAATGACAGCTGTTCAAAGTGCCTGAGATGTAGCGCATCTCAAGTGCACAACTTAAAATTATTTTGAGATCTGTACAACTAGGGTTAAATACTTCCTTTCTTCAAGTATATTAGAATGTGATTTAATCTTGAATTCATAGAATGCAATTTCTTCCGTCATTTTTTTAAGTTTTCTACCCGTCAACATGTTCTGACTGCGAAACGAGTAAACCAGAGACAGAGAGAAAAAAAAAAAAAAGAAAAAGAAGAAAAGAAAATTGAAAGGGACGAATGAAATTCTGAAGAAAATACGAAGAATGTGAAAAGATGGTGCGAGAGATCGATTTCAAAAGGAACGACCGAGAATTCCGAACGCACGGCGAACTCCACTCGACTGCATTGCCTCGAATTCGAATGAGTACGTAGTATACACATACCTACGTACATACACATATTCAGAAATTCATACATACACGCTCGCACGTGCACACACACACACATATATATACATATATATATATACATATATATATATACATACAGGCAAAAGAAAGACCACATAAAAGGAGTATTCCGTTGTCCAAGAAATGAACCTTCTCGATAGTAGGAACGGCATACCCTTACATTGCACTTATTCACAAATCCAAAAGGAAAAGCAAAAGATCACTTGGCTTAACCCGCTAGAAATAGTAGTTGCTCTCTTAACTCATAGCTCGCATGAACAATCCCTATAAACCAAGAGTTCTTTATGCTTCAACTAGCAATTTTGTTCGTATCGAAAATATTTTCTACAATCGGGTAACATTCTTTCTGAAAAAGAGAACAAAAAATATTATCTTTAAAGTTCTCATACTACATCACAAAGATTTTCTTTTGACTTTTGTTTATCCTTTGTTGTTGTTCGATATTTTATGACGTAAAAATCATACAAAAAGATTCCAAGTCAATAAAAAACTCTCAACTATGTACTCCATCTGTCTCTTTATCTCTCTCTCTCTCTCTCTCTCTCTCTCTCTCTCTCTCTCTCTTTATACAATAGTAACGTAGCATCTACTGCATCCGAAATCAAATCGTGTGTCACCGAGACCGAGAGAAATATTTACGGAAGATGTGACGCATTGTCGAGCGGTCTCGACGATATTCGAAAGTACGACCATTGTGTACCAAAGCAAAATGGAATATTTCCCGACGGCCCTTTACTGCACCCAATATGACAATCATATAACTATCAACATTTCGCTGTAATTTTAAGGAATTTCAACGAAACTCTATGATTTTCCTACGAAAGACATTTTCTTTTTAATACAAGGAAATTCATTTAAAAATGTTTACGATCTTTGATATTTAATCTCAATAGAGATTAAATCGTACGATTAATAAATAATCTTTTACTTATACAGAAAATACTACATTATTATTCTACTCATTCACATAAGATATAATAGTTCAAATGAAATCATTTAAAAAACATTTTTAATTTCATCTAAAAGGCAATTGAAGAGAGAAAGTTGTTAAGAAATTTGCCATTTAATCAACCAATCGTAACGTTCTATAAATCGTCCTGTACAATGAAGATAAAATAAACAAAATTATAATTATGAAAATAATTAATATATTGGATAAATAAATAAATAAATAAATATATATATATATATATATATATATATATATATATATATATATATCGAGGACAAATGTCAACTGGAAGCAACATCGTATAGAAATATTATCGATTCGAATCGAGATTACTTCGATGTTAGTCGGGCCGAGTGGAAAATCAAGCACGATGACCTTCGACATAACGTCATATCCTGAAGAGATCGAGAAATAAAAAAGTATTGGGCGAGGTTTTGGCATGAGTATCGAGTAAATTCTGTGACGACCCAACGCGAGCATCAAGGGATTTCTCTCACGTACGATGATAACGCCAGAAAATTGAGGGCCGTCGTTAGCGTACTGAGAATGTAGGTTAATTCCCAGGTAATAGAGCAAAACCCGTGAGAACGGAGATGAGAATTCGCAATAAAAATTGTTACATATCGTTTAATGTATTCATATGATACCTCCAAATTTTCAGATCCTAAAATCAACGGCACGAATACGCTCTATCGAAATTATAAAAACCAACGTCTTAAGAAAAAGAAAAGAAAAGAAAAAAAAAGAAAAAGGCCTTAATTAATTTTCTCTGAGATATCGATCTCGTCGATAAAAATTTTGTTTCATTCGATTCATCAAAATCTACAATTGAAATTTGTTTTCAATCGAAATCCAATTAAACTTCTTATAGTACTATAAGATAGCTAGTAAAGTATTTCTAATGGCATATCACCCTTTAAAATAAATATCAATGAATTATATCAAGTATCATTTATTTGTAATAAATTTTCTTGAAACTTCAGAAGTACACTTTCCAAGTAATAATGTTCCTCGTGTATTCAAGTGAAGAATATTCTTACGAGAGTACAGAATTTGCGGTATACGAGGGAATACGTATGTTACACGTGTTCAGAATACATTCCCATTCTACATGTCGGATTTATTACAACACGTGTACTTTTCCAACATATACAGAATATAGTTACTTGTAAAACGCACTTGTGTATATACACATATTTACACAATAAATATATATATATATATATATGTTTCATTTGAAATGATATGGTCAAACATCTTTGATCCTATTTGTTTTATAAACAAATGTTTCAAGTAAAATTTGCTTAGATTTTCAGAGAGAAATATAATATTTATCGCAGCTGTTTCATAGAGAATGCAATTATTAAGATACAGAATTCGTAACAATTTTTTTTTCTTTTTTTTTTTTTTTTGTGAAAATCGATATTTTAAACCTTTTGGATATGAACGGAAAAAAGAAAAAAAAAAGAAAAAAAAAAGAAAAAACACCAAGACGTTACATATGGACTATATCGTAAACCTTTCAGGATTAGACTTTAAAGAAGTTTCAAAAGTCGGATTAGATCTTTACGCGTACCATAAAAGTTTTCCACAAGAGGAAATACGGCTAACCTCGACGGACCCTTGGAAAAATATTTTTCGACAATGTTAAAAAGATACTTATTGGAAGATATCCAAAGCATTGCGTGAATGCAAATATCGATGTATTACATAGGGAAAGAAGGATGTAAAAGTGGATCAAATCCTCTTACATATCTACCATTTTCTTTCACCACGTACCATCGTTAAAATATTACATTTAAGTGTTACGTATGAAATCAATATATATTATTAACGTATAAGAATGTTGATAATGAATATCGTTAATGAATACCGTTAGTGATCATTAATGGTTGAACGAGTCGACGAAGATGATGTAGAAAATTCAAGCTCGAGAATTAAATCTATAGCGAAGAGAATTGTAACGTAAGTACTTACTCGATTTCGTTCGTTAAGAGATCGACCCGCTAAGAGAGTAATTAACGTGGTCGTTATCTTCTATTAATTATCAATATCGGTAGGTACATCGTAATTGATGTAATAGAAAGTAAACTCTTTTTGATTTTGCATATGTATAAAATAAAGAGCGATATGATAGATAACATCGCGTAATACATTCTATTTAATGAACTTTGAAGCAGACACTAGATCTATGACGATGCAATAACATTTACATTGACGAAATAATCGTAAAACGAACTATATATAATTGTAACTTGATATATCATAAAAGGAAAAGCATTTCGTTTTGTATAGACACATAGGGAATACGCAAAAGAGTATGCACTTTGCGATAATATAAACTCACGTATACGTGTTTATTATATTTATTGGCTTTATGCAATACGCAACACGTGCAACAATTTATCTCTAATTGCCGTAGAAAGCTTTGCTCGATGGAACATCTCTTCTCTCTTTTCATTATTAGTCATGATTGAATAATCTCGAATTGATAGAGAGAAGCGTAACTCTGCCATTCGCTTAATCCAAAACGAATTCTATTCTATTCTATTCATTTCGATTAGGGGAAAAAAAATTCGATTAGAGAAAAACAATTCAATTGACGTGCACACTGAAAAGTTTTATCTGTTTAAATCTTTCCAATTTTTTTTTTTCTTTTTTCTTTTTTTTTTTTTTTTTTCTTTTTCTTTACTTAATTAAATTAAATTACATTAGATTAGTATATTATTTAAATGTAATCACTACGCGTTTACCTCGTAGTTTTATAAATTTTTTTTACGGTTTAAAAAATAAAATGCAATAATGTTAATAAAGGTATAAGTAGAGAGTAACCTTGAAGTGAAGCTCGTGAAAAATAATTTTCATGAATAATTGTATAAAAAAAAAAAAAAAAAAAAAAAAAAGTAATATCAAAAAAAAAAAAAATTCTCCAAGATTTTGAATGAATCTGAGGGAATGCAAGTGTATGTGGCATAAATTATGCAGAATACATCTATAGATCGTATAACCAGAACAGTAACTGGTAGACTTTTATCAAGCTGATTTTCTCAGATCGACAAAAAGTGAGGCCGAGGACGCGAAAAAAAAAAAAAAAAAAAAAAAGAGAAAAAGAGAAAGCAATGGGATGGATCGCAAATTTTCAACAACGGTCTTCAAGAGACTTTATAAGAGTGAGAGAGATCCGTAGACGAACGCGATAAGGCACGGAAAGTCGTCTAAGGAGAAAGATCCGTGTCGCGGTGCTGCTGCAAGAACTTTTCGAGTTACGAACAATAACAACTTAACAATACTCGTATGAATTGCACAATAAAACGTTGGAAGTTTAATATATATATGTGTGTGTGTGTGTGTGTATGTATGCGCTATCTTATTATTTAAGATGTATATATATTTATACATAGTATGCATTCCCTTATTATTTATAATCTATTCTTCATTCTATTTCTCTCTTAATTTTAATTAATCTTTTATTCTATTTTCTTATTTCCAATTATTATATAAGGAATAATAAATTCTATATACGTCTATGCTGTTTTATTATATTGAAGAGATTGTATGCATTTACGAAAGGAGTCATTCCTCATAATAATCTACATTTCTAACAAGTCCATTTATATATCGTACGAAAGTCAAGTTGTTTAGAATTAATTCTAATCCGACGGTACTTCCTCTAGTTCGTAATTAATTTCGCTTTTAATTATAAACGTATATTTTCGACGATATTAAATTTATTATCGCGTATAATAGTATTGCGTATGTAAGGAAAAAAATAATAAAGGATTGAAAATAATAAAGGATTGAAAATAATAAAGGATTGAAAATAATAAAGGATTTATGATTCTATATTGTCTTATTATCATATACTCGATTTTATTGCTTATACTTTTATGCATTGCTTGTACTCGCGATAAATCGTGAATGATACAAACGTAAGGTATTATCTTATCATCTCGTCTTTCGTATCTCATTTTCATTTACTAGTGTCTAGTTTGGTACGGGTTCTTGCACATTTTTATATATGCGATAGAAAATAATTTTTGTCATTTTATCGATCCTATTTGCAATGATACACGTTCAAATATAAAATGGATATTTGTCATTTGTAAAATTAATATAACGATTTAAAATCTCGATTTTCAATATCGAGTAACATCTACTGTATATTTCGATATAATATTATAAACAAACAACCAGCCAATGAAAATGAATATATATATATATATATATATGTATATATATATATATACATATATAGTTGAAAAGAAATTCGTGGCCGATCGATTGGTATTGTTCAAGCTTTAAAAAATATAGTAAAAGAAAATGGCTAAAGCTGATAAAAATCTCTTGAACGATCGTAGATGCTCATAGCGTTGAAGTGCCAATACAAACGAGCCGGTCATCGTTGAAGTTAAAACGTTCGATGAAGTGAACGATGCGTAGCTCACTGAGTTAAAGTGGCACATTTTCAATTTTTCTCAATGCATTCGCGAATACCGGCGAATACATTCGAAATTCTTTGGAGTATCGTACTATAAAAGATACGTATCGTTGACGATAACCCAACAGAGAATTTATGATTATTCATACGAGAAATAAGCAAACGTCGAACGAATGAAGGAACGAAGCGAGCAATGAGAAAAATTCGAATGGTTGAATAAAAAATAAGATAGTTTTTTTTACGATTCATAGAAAAAGGAAAAACGAAAGAGAGAGAGAGAGAGAGAAGTAGAGAAATTTCTGGAAACCAAATACAAAGATAAACATAACATCATTTATAACAATAAAGACAAAGTTGGATGTGTAAAGAACAAATAAGCGGAGTATTAAAACAATATAGAGATAAATTTTCAAAATGTCATCTCTCTTATACGTTAAAACGAACGAAATAAAAATAAATCTTATATAGATATAATTTTTACTTTTTTGAGTATTAAGTTTAAATTATATCAAAGATTGAGGAAAAAAAATAAATCAAAGATAGAGATAGAGAATAGAAACAGAGATAGAGATAGAAAGAGAAATATCGAAAATCGATCGTTGAAAATAGAGTAAAAGCAAAAGAAAAAAAAAAAGAGAATAAAGGAAAGAAGGAATCGATCGTAACACGTGAAATGTAACGAAGAAGAAATCGAAAAAACGGGGATCATTTGCAAGGAGAAGATAAAACTCGTTAACGTGAAAAAAAAAACAAAAAAAAAAAAAAATAAAAAAGGGAATCGAGGATACATTTCATCTTATAAACGGGGCCCGTTCAATGACGTCCTTCGAATATCCGTACCTTCTCTTTTCTCTGTCTTTCTTTCCTATACTTTTTCCTTTCTTTCTTTTTTTTTCTTTTTTTTTTTTTTTTTTACCATTTCCTCCTCCTCGTTCTCCTTCTCCTTCTCCTCTACCCTTTCTCGCCTCTCAATAGATAGAATACTCTGCGCATACGATTCAATACCATTGAATGGATGTTAAACAGAACGAGCGCGTGCGCGCTTCTATAGATGTAACTCGGAGAGAAAAAATATATCTAAAAACTTTGAAAGCGAAAATACTCTCTAACGGGAACGTACTCGCGTACATTAACACTGCAAAGCGACCGTCACGTGCAACGCTGCGAAAAGGTTAAGCTTTGTTATGTACTGTAAAATCAAAATGAAAAAAAAAAAAAAAAAAAAAAAAAAAAATAGAGGAAAAAAACGAAGAAGAAGGAAGGAAGAAAGAGAAGAGAAGAGAAGAGAAGAAAAGAAAAAGGTACAGCGAAAAACAGCGAGCTTGCGTGATTTACGCAAAGGGTTTTCCCTCGAAAGAGAAAGAAAGAGGAAGAGAGAGAAAAAGAGAAAGAGAAAAAGAGATAGATAGAACTACGAAACAATGGAATTATATTTACAGAGAGAGAGAGAGAGAGAGAGAGAAAGCTAAAAAAAAAAAAAAAAAAAATACTTTCATTATAAAAAAATGCAACTGAAAGAACCCTTTTGAACCTGGATAACGTTTAACTTTATTTCCTTTTCGTCCTTTTTTTCTTTCTTTCTTTATCTTCATTTTGTTATTTATTTCTTTTTTTTTTCTTTTTTTTTTTTTCTTTTTTTCTTTTTTTTTTCCAACTTCCTCGCGCGTTATTGCAATGCAAAGTCTATTTTCTTCGAGGCGACTTAATTCTCTCTCGTTCCAAAGTTTTTTTCTCTCTTAACGATATCACCGCCCATTGTCACTAATCTCATTCGAATTACTCCTTTTTATCATCGACGTACTTTTTCTCGAACCTCCACCGCTATATCTCCATTCTATTTCTTACGGCTATTCTATTTCTTTGTTCTTTTCTTTATACTCTTCAGGTTCTTCCTTTCGCTCTTTATAATTCACGTCTGTGTACGCGAAACGTTAGATAATATTTATTGAACTTTAACGAGACGTCGAGTCTGGCCGATATCCGCCGATAAATTCCTCAGACGAAAGTTAGTAGAGTTTGTAGAAAATCATGAAACTTTAACAAAGAACACGCGTTAACGACGAGTTAATGTATATACTAAATACATTCACGTGTATGATAGTATACGTAACAACAATGGCATATCAAATTAAATGAACTCAAGTTACGAACAAATGTATTTGTTCGTATCCTTATCTCCTTCGACTCGACTAATAGCATAAAATAGATTTTCTTTTCGAAAAGAAAAGACGTAACAATCCTTGATATAGAAAAAGAAAAAAAAAAGAAAAAAAAGAAAAAACAAAAGAAAAGAAAAAGAAAAAGACGAATTGGCAAGAAGATTAGCTCGAGTTATAGATTTTTCTTATCATTTACCTTGGCCTGTGTGAACGTTATACTCGTACTAACTCGATACTATCAATCATAAAATATTTAATATCCGCACGATTAACGTCAAAACTCGAACGTTTTCAATTCTAATATCTATAAAAATTCATATCTACGATACTTTTATATCTATATTAAATATGTACGTATATACGTATATACTGCAAGTACATTACATATCTCACATATTCGATTGGAATGGTGGTATATAATAGTAAGTAGTAAAATTTAAGCATTGGTCAACCAACGATTCACACAGAGAACAAATATATTCCTACCAAGTACTACATCTCTCGACGGATAAAACGAAATCCACTTGTCAGGCTCATCCTAAAACGTTCGACGGCTATCTAGAGAAACCAAGTTTCGTTTGCTATTCGTTCATCCGATTTAAAAGCTATTGCTCGAAGATATACGAATGTCCCTCCCCCCTCTCTCTCTTTCTCTCTTTCTCTCTTTCTCTTTTGTGATCTTACACGAATATCGAAAGAGAGATACGATAAAGTATCTTGATCGAATTTTCATTTTTTAAAGAGTACATACATACGAACAGGCAATTACATATACTTATGAATTATTTATAGTGTGATAACATAAATCATATGTAACATCGTAAAATTAAAAAAGAAATATATATATATATATATATATATATATATATATTTTCTCATTCGAACGATCATGATTTGCTTCCTTGAAAAAACAAGGAAAAATTCATAGCAAGAGGATCTTTTCCCTCGAAGAGAAAGAGAGAGAAAGAGACGAAACAAAAGGGTAAGAATAATCCTTGGCTCGTAAAAAAGGCGAATCGTGAGATTTAACGCGTCGAAGGAAAGAACGAAATTTTATCTTTGTCAGAGGTAATAACTAACTTCTGTAAGATTTTCCGTCAATGATACGAAAACTTCATAACTTTTGGATCAAAAGAAGAGAGATAAAAAAAAAAATTTTATTATTTTGTAAACTTAAAAATATATTGGGTCATTTAAAAACTTTCGATATTATTTTACGATTAGATTACAAAAGAACAATTTTTTGTTTTGCATGTTTGTTTTTATAATACGTATTATTTACTTATTTATTTATTTATTTTTTTTTTTTTTTTTTTTGATCGAATTAATACTTCGTATTATCTTTATATTTTCTTTATATATATATATATATATATATATATATATATATTTTTTTTTTATGTTTTTTGATGAACACTTTTTATCCTCGAATTATCGTTTATCGATTTCCTCGAAAGAATCGTCCAAGTCTTCTTGTAACTCGACCAAAGACTCTAACGTTCGAACTTGTCATTGAATTTTCCCGAAGGTGTCGTCCTTCTACTACTAAACTTTCACCGATAAATAATCAGGTTACCCTGGCACTTTACGTTCGAACGATCTACTGTTACGTTACACCGACGTAAGTAACTTTGTCATTTGGAACGGAAGAAGCAAGTTCGTCCGTGTAACATACAAACGATGAGCTCCCCGTTTGAACTTTGATCTCAATTCATGTATATATCGATTAATACGAGATTAACGTTTAAATGATTAACGCATTATTGGTGTTAATCATTCGAAACTCCATAGTTCATACGCTCGAATTAAATTAATACCTATATATGCAAATATATATCTATATATATATATATATATAATGAAACATTTCCATTAATCAAGAATGAGAGATCTGACATCAACGAAAATGCTATTAACGATGATCTCCACATCGTTAATACTATTTTAATAGATAACGAGTATGCATATGCCAATCGCATTTACAACACACATGCAATACCCGCAGATGCGGTTAATGACATAATTATGTGGCGAATATTTTATCGTTTGTAAGCAGACAACTCTGAATATCTATCTTGGAAGTATGAATGAAAAAAAAAAAAAAAAAAAAAAAAAAAAAAAAAAATTGGAAACCATAAAAAACAGAGAAAGAGAGAGAGAAAGAGAGAGAGAAAGAGAGAGAGAAAGAGACTATGATCTTTTAATTTATTAAAGGAGGATACCTACTCGTCGATCAAGTTCTTCAGCTTCAACGAATTCTCCTTTCTCGTTGAATCGTTCGAACAAAGGGATATCCTTAATCGAAAACTGATAGCCCGAAGGAGTAGTGGTTATCGCTCGCGCGAATAATTCGTTGATCGACTGGCGATCCATCGAAGGTGCTTTAGAAAGAGAACCCAACGTGACTAGCACAAGCACATCTCTCTTTCTGTCTCCATCTTTATCTATCCTTCTTTATCTCTTTTATCTTTCTCTTTGAATATTTTTCGAATCCCGTTATATTTTTCGTAACTGAAATGACTCAATGAAGATACTGATATAAATTATTAGTAAGAATTTGTTCAATAAAATTATTTAATACAATCATCCATCTCTTGCGTATAATGTTCGCTGAAATAAACTTTATCCCAATAGGAAGTAACGGATCGTTAAAAGTATTCCGAGATAATAATTCCTTTGACGACGACGAGTTTTCTCTCCAAGGAAATTTTCTCTTTGCCGGATTAAATAGATTGATCTCGTCTCGTTAATATGTACATCGTCACGCAATTTTCTATTGTCATCATGGCAAATATTGAGCGTTCAATCATTCTTAAATTCTCTCACGAATAATGATGATTTTTTCTACAACATACATTATATATATATATATATATATATATATATATATATATATATATATATATCTACGAAATGAGACCCAGTGAAACGAGTTGAAAAATTTGAGAAAATGTAGACAACATATGTACATCAAACAAAGAAGCCCGCCCGGTTCATTATTTTTACGTGTAAATAGAAGTTGCCTGAATGGAATACCTTTTGTAGAAAACTGAAATATTTAAAATTTCACTTTATACTAACATTCGTCTCTTTGTATAAGTAAACATTCTCTAACCGTTCTATTTTTCATTTTTCTTTTCTTTTTTTTTCCTTTTTTTCTTTTTTTTTTTTTTTTTTTTTTTTTTTTTATAAATATCACTTACGCGTAATTAGGAAACGCTCTAACTTTATCCCAAACCCTTTGCTATATTTAACTTGCAACAAAACTATGAACGTCCATTCATTCGTTCTTATCCGAACTATTTAAAAAAGAAATCATTTAAAACATTAGATGACTAATCAGGTATTTCTTGTTTAAAATGAGGAATGAAAGATATATATTTAATATTAGGAAAATTTGAATTATTCAAAAGAAATGTCATAAAATTTTGACTTTTTAACGAGAAATTAATATATTTCTTGATTCATGTCCATCATCAAAAATCTACTTCTTTGGTAGTTAAATTTTGATTAAATTATCCTTATCCAAGAGAAATCCAAGAACACGAAATTGAGAGTAGATCGAGAGGAGAGACTATTTGGGTATATCTGAAATATAGATGAACATGTATTACTCACGAATAGAAATTGATCTCATGCTCAATCTTTTCCATCGAGAATTTCTTAAATCTATTCAAGAAGAAACGTTCTACGTACCGTAAAAGAAATACGATAAAAAGAATTATGATTATGTATTTTAATGCATATATATCGAAATAGGACTTTGGTGTTCTCCAATCATAATAATTCAAGTGTAATTTAATTCGTACATTATTTATCATATTATCATTATTATCATTACTCGTCTACAATTATTTAAAAGGTTAAAACTCTCGAGAACGAGAAAAAAAAAGAACTCGATACTCTATTTTCTACTTCTTTCAAATGATAAGAACAAAATCTTTTCTATCTATTCTATTTGATAGCATCCGTTAATCCAACTTGGTCGCTTCGTTCTCTTTTGAGGATGGCCCAAAGGGATTCAAAAGATTTCTTTCAAACTCACGTTGATATATTTATATATGAGAAAAAATTTAAGATAAAAAAAGAATGATCTTGTATGAATGTAATGTATGAAGAAAAAAAAATATACGTATATCTAAATATATATATATATATATATATATATATATGTGTGTGTGTGTGTGTGTGTGTGTGTGTGTATTAAAATATAATTTGATTTACGATGATTTTCAAAACGAACTGAACGACAGATAATTAATTTCTCATAATTTGAACGGCAATATTTGTACTACTTCTGTGAAAACTATATTGTATAATATAGAATAATTTCAATCTCTAAATAATTCGAAGAGTATCTACAATGTTATTTTGAGTGCACATATAACATGTTTTGTTCAAATCATTGTCGTAAACTAATTCAGCATTACGAACTAAACGTCGGTGATATATCATTTTAATGTGTATCGCTATCCCATTGCGATTCGCATTCTTGTTGGTTCTTTGTTAAAATATAACGACCTCGGGATACGTTATAATATTTGGTTTTATCGAAATTCGATGAATCCCTGGCAATATGCCTACGCGGAAAATAAATGGGCCGAGTGACCCAACAAAACATGGCTTTCACCTCTTAAAGAAATACGATCTACTTCCGACCGATGTTAGGGAGAGATAAACTATTTAACAACGAATTTGCAATTAACGCTCCATCCTTACAATCTATAAGTATCATTTCTTTCTTTGGAAGAAACAATGTGCATGATGATGACGATGACGATGATGATGATGATGATGATGATGATGATGATGATGATGATGATTTCTCTTAACAAAGAAGAAAAAACTTTATGAGACATTCAAGACGGACGTAGAATTTATTATAAATAAGGAACGATCTTAAATTACTTTGTATATAATATATCAAGCGACCCTTCCCCCACGCGAATGATATTTAAAAGAATCGAAACGAAAAATCGAGAATATAATTATATTCTTAATTCAAATCATACGAAAGTACGAAATAGCAATGATCCAAAATTAAATCTAATCTCTCCAAAAATATAATGTTGCATTATAATGAACGCATTTAAAAGACGAAACTTCGTTCTTACAATCAAAGATACGATACTTGTCAAGGTTACATCCTATACTCGTAATATTCATTATAATACCTTAATCACCGCGCGAGTTTGATGAGAAAAAAAAAGGAAAAAATAAGATGAAGAAAAAGAAGAAGAAGAAGAAGAAGAAAAGAACTTGTACTTCGAGTATGACACTCAAGGTCGCGGCTGTAAAAGTTCGAAGCTCTTGAAGCGTTGCTTTTACCGAATCTTGGCACGTACCCCTTGAAGAGAAGAGAGACCGTAGAGTTTGGCTGGTCCACAAAAGACGGAACAACTTCCGGCAGTCAGAAGATTTTTTGGAATTTTTTTTTCTCTCTCTCTCTCTCTCTCTCTCTCTCTCTCTAATGGTATCCTTTCAGTTCTATCCGAATATATCCTATAGTTCTTCTTGTCTCTTGAAAATTTGTTGAATTCTGCTTGGACGAACACAGTATCCGTACTTCCCAAAGCTCATAAGCAAATCCTGCAGGGGGATCCAACGAATAAGAAAAAAGTTATGAGCGACGTTCATGGAAGCCTTTCTCATCCCTCCTCCTTTTTTTTCTTATTCCCCCTCTCTCTCTCTCTCTCTCTCTCTCTCTTTTCGTCTCTCTTTCTTTCTTTCTCTGTCTTCCTCCCCCTTTCGTTTCTTCTATCCACGCACAGCTTTTAAGCTTCAAAAATCCATACTTCTCGATCGATCACACGCACATAGAGGATCTAACAATTTCAAAACCCTTTATCTCCTTCCACTTGATCTCCTTCTTCTCATTCCTTCCTCCTCCGTTGTTCGCGAATCGCGACGCATTTCACCGAAAAAAATAAATAATGAAAAAAAAAAAAAGAGAAAAAAGATAGGAAGAATATAAAGGATGGATCGATGGATCGAACGAAGAAAAATTCTTTTTCTTTTTTTTTCTTTTTTCTTTTTTCTTTTTCTCTTTTTTTTTTTTTTATATCACTGGGACATAAAAGACAACAACACCTGTATCGTTTTTCGATTGAAATCAAACTTGAAGAAAAAACAAAGAGATAAGGGAAAGAGAGAGAGAAAGAGAGAGAGAGAGAGAGAGAGAGAGAGAGAGAGAGAGAGGGTAAAAGATGACGACACGAGAGAGACAAAGGGACGAAGAAGGACAAGCGTCGCGACGACGCGGAGGCTGACGACGCACTGACTGGCCGACTCTCGCGCTGCACCCGAAAGAGCAGCCGTTCTCCTATCTCTCTCTCTCTCTCTCTCTCTCTCTCTCTCTCTCTCTCTCTCTCTCTCTCTCTCTCTCTCTCTCTCTCTACTTTCCTCTCCTCTTTTCTCCTCTCTTCTCCTCTCTCCTAACGATACCACACTGACATGATCTCGTCGGTGCCAAAATTCATACGCCCACGCGTTCCTTTCGTGGCCATCCTTTGCGCTACGTATATCCTTATCTTTCCTTCTTTCTTTCTTTCTTTACTTGCTTCTTTTCTTTTTCTATAAGTATATAATATGGTATATATATATATATATATATATATATATGTACATACACACACACACAAATATATACATATAGGCATATACTACTCAAGTTTGAAACGATCTTCGTGAAGCTCGTGTCTCTGACACACTTTCCTATCAACGGAACGACCCTTCGATCATTAGAGATAAAGAAAAAGGAACATGTTCCCTTTTCTATTCGCTCAAAACGAGGTTTCCTCCGATGTTTTCCTTTAATTAAGATCATAAACAAGCTCGACCTTCAACCCGTATAATAGCAAGTTCTTTAGGAAACGACTGCCTATTCCTAAAGAACAGTGCTAAGATATTATTGTCAATTTAGATACTCTGAAAAAAAAAAAAAATATACAGAAAAAAAGTATACAACATTTAAGGAAAATGAATTAGCAAAAGATTAATATAGTTTCAACAAGATTTTTTTGAATTACCTTTGAAAGAAAATCTTAGCATCTTCTTATTTTGTTTCCGGTATTATCTCTCTGCGTTATATAGAGAAACAATGATATATGATATAAAGAATATGTTGAGACAGTGTACACCATCATGAGAAATATAATAAATCCTCACAGTGATATGTATCGCCATCACTATGACATAACCATTATACGTATTTAAGTATTTGTTACTCTGAAAGTAATATACTTTACTTCGTGCAACATTAATATCAGAGATAATAGTAGAGCACTCCCTGTCGTGAGAATTCAGCTTAAGAAATAACGATAATAATAATGAAAATTAATATTTAATCTCATTGGGAAATTTTATTTTAATTAAGTTATGATCAAAGACTAACGAATACTGATATTCCCTATTAATATTCAATAAAAAGATTTTATTTCTATACCGAACGAAATTGTTTCAATCATATAAAAATCAGTTAAACTGAATCATGTTATTCTACATAAAAAAAAAAAAAAAAAAAAAAAAAAAAAACATTCATTAAGGATCAATGCTTTTTAACTTATTTAAATTCTTTCGGACTAACGTTTCATTAACTCGCTGAAACAGATATAGAAGAACAGAATCGGATAATTCCGATTATCCGAATTAATTGAATCTTCGAGCTAACCAGATAATCGATTTTCTCGGTCAATCGAATAATTATGTCCTTCATGCTCTTTCATTATTAACCTCTATTCTCATCCTTTATGAGCTATGTATTAAAGTTGAGAAGGTTCGACGACTGATTTTACGAAAGAGATAAAAAGAGGGATAGAAGAAGAAATAGACATTGAAAGAAAAGAGTATGAAAGAGATCAACGTGAAACGTTTTTCATTCGCTGATCTTCCTTCCTTCATGGATTATAGTTGACTCCGATGAGATTAAGGAAAATCCAGACAGCGTCTCTTCATTTCCATTGCGCGGAAAATAAACGAAAACTGTCCACAAGCTACAGTACTTTTCGAGGAAAAACTAGAACTTTCAACGGAATTATAGCTATTTATTCAAGTTACCTTTTATAAACCAAGTCAAAAAACACGAACATCCTTTTTACGAAAATCTCACCATATAATATCTGTTCTTCCGGAAAGATACGCAGATTCTTAAAAAAAAAACAAAAAAAATAGAAACTTTACTAGATTACTTTTCCACTATTTTTTAAGTATTTTTATTTTTATTATTTTCTTTTTTTTTCTTTTTTTTTTTTTTTTTTTTTAGAGTACGCAATATTTACGTTTCGAGCTATATTTCTGTTCTGTTTACTTATATTCAAATATAGAAAATTATTAAAATACCAAATTGCATACTATACAACGAATATTAAATATATTTCAATGTTATGTTAAATCCGATTAGATAATTGTAAAAATGAAGAACGTTCGCATAACAAAAAACGAACGCGTATAATTCCAAAGATTTTAGTTAAAAAGAAATCAATTTTTGTTTCCGATAGAATGGGGATAATTCGAATTTGAAGAAGTTCCATGTCATCATCTTCGCACCTAACTTCCTATCTGTTGCTTCCACTTCGACGTTTACTCTGTAACAGGTCACCTAATGCGATATTCTACGACGTAGAAACTGAAAGACCATCACCTTTTATCCAAAGCACGCGCATGAACACATAGAAACAAACTTATCTACACAGTACACACACATATGATCCGGATTACCCTCGAAAATCTTAGTGCTGGTATACCTAAGTAACGTATCGTAGTAACCCGGTTACTTCGCCGCTCGATTTCGATTTCTATTTCACGACTCCATCTCTTTTCTTATTCCTTTTCCCCTCTGCTCTATACTTTCTAGAAGTACTTATCCACCCTCTCTCGTTTCACACCCTAGTCTACTTATATACCTATATATGTGTGTATGTATATATGTATGTATGAATATATATGTATGTATGTATGTATGTATGTATGTATATATATATGTATGTATGTATATATATATATGTATGTATGTATCTCTCTCTTTCTCTCTCTCTCTCTCTTCCTCTCGATCCAAGCTAAGGGTTCGACAACATCGAAAGAGTTTGAGAGGCTTCGTAGAAGCCTCTGCGATTTCTGTAAAACGACAGTCAGCTCGTGGCTGTTCGACGGCAACCGTGTTGTCTCTCTTTTTCCGTGTTCCTTTTTATGTCTCTCTTGTCAGTCACGATCAGGACATTCGAGCAGAAACGTCAGCGAGGAGGAAAATGTCCAACCGGAAAATGGCCGTGATCCATGGCACGTACATTACTTTCTCATTTATTGTCCCTCTCTTTCTATTTTATTTTTCTATTCCTTTCAACGTATTTAATTCTAATTATCGATTTTGTCATTTATTCATTTTGCAAGTATTGTAGATATTTTTCCATACGATACGTCGTAAACACGTCGTACGACAAAAATTCATCTTATTAATCAGTTTTTTGATCTTTTCTCTCTCGTGTTTGACAGACCTTTTTCCATTTTGTACGTTTCTTTAAAGTTTCTTTATTTCCCCGCACTGCGGACAAATCCAATTTTCGCGAAAGATACGCCAAGGAGACTTCGAACGACAAACTCCCGATGAAAACAAAAATCAACGCGAAAGAGAAACGAACGATAAGAAGAGAAACTTTCATCGCTCTTCAACAGAATAAGAAAAAGGTCGAGGATCCAGTGAACTATTTTATATCTATAGACGGTGATCTCATGTCGGCGTTTGTTTTTGACGATTAGTTCGATCTCTTTTTAAGGCTACAAAGTTTTCTCTTTTCCTAAGTTTTTCTCGACAATAACGATAAAGGGAAAAACGGAAAAAAATATGAAAAATTGTTATACACAAATATTTGCTTTAAAACTCGCATTTTAAAATTTAATAAAAGCATTCGCTAAAATTCTATTAAAAACGTTCAATCTTTCGATTATTATTTCATCGAGTCGTTATTAATTAACAAAATCATAAAAATACAAACGAGATACACGTAATAATCAAATTCTACAGGAATCCTTCTCGTTATCGTTGCTATCTCGAACGTTCACGCACAGGATGATTCGACTGTAGAAGTCGACAATTCCGATGACAATTGTACTACCGATAACATCGTTATTCTAAATGTATCAAGCGAAACTCAACGGGACCAATTCGATGCTATGATGGACATATTGGTCGAAGATGGTACGAAAAATGGTACAAACGTATCTCACTTTTGGACTCCGTCAATTGCTAAGGATTGGGAAGATCAGGCACCGAAACTAAATTTCCCTAAAACAATCTCCGAAGAACGCTTCAAAATGGCCACTCTAAATCTTGACCAAGCACCATTCGTTTTTGATTTTCTACGAAGCGTTCTCTATCTCATTCATCCTTACGACGTACCGATCGGTAAAGTATAACACATGCGAACATCATTCGAAAATATTTTTCATTTTGTATTTAACTTTAAAAATAATCGATATGCATTCGTATGTAATTAGATAAATAAGTTACAAAACGAAAATATTTTCTATTAACATAAAAATACAAAATAAAAGAATTGAACACTTTCGTAAAAAGGAAAATAAATTTTTCAATTGTCATTAACCTAAAAAAAATGCGTGTATATATATATATATATATATATATATATATATATATATATATATATATATATATACTGCATAAGATCGGAATGATAATGAAAAACTTTAACGTAGGAATTTTATATTCTGCGCTGTCTACTTTCTATCAAAAATCACATCTCGAGATATTTCAATTTCAAACCTAGATCTTATCTAAGAGACAGAAAAAGAGAGAGAAAGAGATAAAAAAAGATATTTTACCGTGGCTTTCCTCGATCGACGCTTTAATTCTCTCCCAATGTTCCATTACGGAAAACGCGTATAGTGCATGCATACAAATGACTCGATAAATAAATTCGAATGCAATCGTATCCCACTATTACGGTTCGTTTGCAATTATATATGCTCATACGTATTGCTTTAGCCGTTGCTTTAGAATGGGAGTATAATGAACATCGATCCTACGCGAAATATTTTGTCTATACTTTTATATCAATCAAGAATATAGATTACCCTTACATATCACGATCGTAAAAAATAATACTATATGTATGTATGTATGTATGTATGTATGTATATACGTACAAACATAAATAAATAAATATTCTAAACATTTAAGTTCTCTAAGTAATATAAAATAAAATATTATCCTCGCATAAGTCAAACAACTTCTCTATCGTCTACGAATTCTCTTTTAGATACTTGTATATACATATGTGCATACATATTTTCTTTCATCGACAAAAGAAAAATATTTCATATGCAAATGTTACAAACTGACTCAAACATGTCTATTATTATCATTATAGATTTATAGAGCTTAAAATAGTTCATGTCTTTCTTCGCAGGTCTATTGATAGAAGCGATAGAGAACCGTATTACTACTTCCAAATTAATATCTGAGGTAAGTAGATTCCTGTCCTATATGAAATATGACTCATCAAAGATATTGACGAGAACGTCATGAGCGAAGTAAAGAGAGAGAGAGAGAGAGAGAGAGAGAGAGAGAGAGAGAAAAGAGACTTAGAAATTCGCGTACCCTCGTCATTTCAAGAACGAAAAGCAATTTCGTCGATCGTCAACGTCAAGATGTATAAAGACTATTTCCTAATGTTACGTACTACGTTGATGATGATTTTAACGATGATTGCAGTCGATGCACATCGAGGCGATATTCTTAGCAACAGTCGGTGTCTGCTGCATCATGGCCTGCATAGTACCTGGCACAGAACTCTGGTTCGCTTGTCGTCCAATTAGAGAGGATTACAAACCCTGCCGGCATCCGGAGGTCCTTGCATTTCTTCTTGCAGCTTTTGTCTTCGTACTCGGGTACGTTGAAGGAACCATATTCATTTTAAAGATATCCTGGAAGAGGGAGAGAGAAAGAGAGAGAGAGAGTTCGTCGTCCTTTATGGAAACGAATTTCTCTCGATCCCTTCTCTCTTACTCTATTCTCTCAGCAAATCTGCAATCAATGAAGAGGAATGGATTCAAATAAATTTCATCCATCTGCATCTATTCTATCCTTTACATTATCTCTCTTCCTCTCTCTTTTTCTCTCTTTGCATTTGCCTTCTTTATCTACATATATAGGACATAACTATAATTCTACGATTTATAAAAAGGATACTTATGTGTAATTTTATCCTATCTACTGAAACAAGGAACATCGATCAATATCTCTATCTATGGTTATATATACCGAATCAATTTCGGGTCTGTCCCAACACGATAGGAGTATATCTCCACGTACGAAAGTTTTCGATTTAACCAAGTTTTCTCGCCGGGCATTCAATTTTTCTCTTGCGAAAGGAAGTAAGTACTAGTAGAAAAGAAACATAGAGAGAAAAACGAAGAGAGGACCAAGGAAGGAAGGAGAAGCAATTTAGCTGTAGCAGACTCGACCTAGTAGATAGGCTCTTAACGTTTCACCATCGAACGATACAACCTTCGATACAATTTCCACAGGTCGTGCATGGTCACCATGATGGTCTCCAACGAAGCCGCAAGAACTGGAATCGAGAAACTTCCCATGGTCGTGGAAACGGCATTGCAGGATCTCGATAACTATCATCAAGATACAACGACACAACTACGAAAATGTCTCACCAGAAGTCTCGATGTCGCAAATGAGGCCATACTCGCGGACTTGGACAGTGAGTAATATAAAAATAAACAAAACAACTTCTCAAATCTTATTCCCGATTGCTTTTCAAAAATCGAATGGACTTAAAGTATTTCAATGAACAAAATAAACATTAAGTTTAGAGTTAAATGATCAAAATTAGTGACAATATTATATGAATCCAGAACCAGGATTTTCCACTTTTGAATGGAAGACATACTCTAAGTCTTGTCCAAGTCCTACTTGCTTAAAATTAAATTTCACACGTATGCACATAAAAGTATGCTACCTGCCTGCTTATCACTTGTATTTAAAAAAAAAAAAAAGAAAAAAGTTAAGCATTCACACAAGGAAAACACAAGATAAGGAAAAATGAGAAATAATATATTAATAACTAAAAATCCTGAACTGTATATTGATAACATATACTGATTGACTTATTTTAGAGTCTCCATGGTGTGATTTTACAAATCTCTTTGCTTTTTAGTAATAACTCTAATTGATTTTTTTTTTCTTCCTAAAACAATGACTCTACTCCACTTTTTTCTTTCAAAAACAATGACTCCATTGAAACGTTTTTTTTATTAACAAAATTTTTTATTAGCCAAATACTTAAGAATCAGTTATATAGAATCATTATTATTACACATCCAGTAATAATTATTATAGTCTGGAAAAAAAAACAATATCAATTGCGAAAGGAATTAGAAATTTTTCATGATTAATTAAGATTAGACGAAAATTTATGAATTCGTTTAATATTAACCTACCCACTCGATTAACGCGAGGAAATATGTTGAAATTAAAAATAGAATGCATTATTGATTACTATGCTCATATCCTATAAACATTATATAAAGATTAAGTATTTTATTAAATATTATTTGATAATGAGAATATATAATATTATAATAATATGTGAATATAAAACATCTAAACCATTTCATAATTAAACAAGAAGCAATCGAAATAATGTGCGAATTTCATATAATAAATCAGTCAACTGTAAATATACAATTACAGTCACCTGTAAATATAAAACATCAAAAACATTTTATAATTAATTAAAAAGCAATCAAAATTAATATGCAAATTTTATGTAATGAAGAAACGACCTATGGATATGAGAAATTTATAATTTTATTACTTTTTGAAAATGAAACATACATTAAAATAAAATATATATACACGCACATACACATGCATACAGAAAAAGAACAACCAACGAAGAATCGAATCATATTTTGTCAATTTAAGTGATACTTTCTGAAGCAGAAATCAACTCTATCTAGATCGAATATAAACTTCTTTAATATTTCAAATAAATAAAAAAAAAAAAAAAAAATAGTTGCAAAGTTGCATTCAAGTCTTAAATAATTAATTAAATCTTCACGTTATTATTTTGACTATTTGACTTTTTGTTAATTAGAAGATCCGAAAAACTTGAGAAACAAATCTATTTTACATAATGCATTCATAATCTTTATCAATTTATTTTTATGTCATATACTATGATAATATGACAAATCTTGAAATATTATTTTCAACACTTTCGTTAATACTCACTAATATATAAAGGGATATTTTTCAATATTAATTACATCACTTTGATTTAAAAAGAAAAAAATGCAGTGACTCAACTTTAATCCAAAGACTCGACCATACTTTAAAATGAAAAATTCACTCTATTCTAAAAAAAATTCAATGACTCGACTTTACTTTAAGAAAAAATTGCAAAAACTCTAATAATTAACTAACTGCAAAAACTTGACTCTAATCGCAAAGGTCCTAATTTCTCATGAACACGAGTGCGGAACATCGTAGCAAAAAGATGAAATGGTCCATCATCTCCATTCAGGATCAAACTGCTACTACTACACACTACTACGAGTAGTAGTATACGTGTCAACGTAGTAAAAGGGCAAATGGAATTTTGATAAGACCACAAGCCATTAACGAAGGGTTCAGCATGCCGATCACCTTTAAAAAATGACTTGTTGATAGTTGCCCTCTTAAGCCACAGTTTGTAGGGGGCCTCTTCAGCATATAGTCTCCTTTTTGTTTCATGTCCTAACCACTGCATTGGTTAAGAGACAATATACTGATTAATTTTAATAATAAGCTTATTTGTATGTACTTGCATACAAATACCAATAGAAAATATATGGTAACTGCTATCGGATATGTAGAAGTCCACAAACTGATTGAATATGATAAATAATAACCTCAAAATATTCAAAATATTATAAATATTATAATTATAGAATAAGATTAAATGTATATGTATATACATATATATATATATATATATATATATATATTATATATATATATATATATATATATATATAATAAGTATATCTATATATATAATGTGTAAATGTGTCTATATATTAGACATATAAATGCTATATATACTGAAAATTAATATAATATAAAATAGGATTAATAAACTAAAAATCCATAAATGATTAAATCTAACTTATAAAATACTATATATAATATAAATGAAAAACTAATATAAATGAAAAACTATATGAACCGGAATTAATAAAGTCGTAACAGGTCTGAACAGGTCTGAACAGGTCTTTAAAGTTGCTTAGATGAAAGAACTACATAATGCGTAATAGGGACAAACGTCGGTCGTGCCAAGATGAGTAATTCTTACATAAAGGAGGAGCAAGTTTTTCTCATTCTCATTCTCATTCTCATTCTCATTTTCTCTCTCTCTCTCACTCACTCTCACTCTCACTCTCACTCTTTATTAAGGATCTCGATATATATACTTAAAAGAAATAAACTTTCGTTTGCGTACAGAGAGGTTAGGTTAATATCATTTCTAGCGACTGTAAAATTGATTGCGTGCGTATGTATATGTGTGTGTGTGCAGGAATTGTCGATATGCGTACATATTCGTAAGAGGAATATCTATATATGTATGTGTAAATATATATATATATATATATGAAGACCGTATATAAGACGAAATTCAATCGAACATGACTAATTAATAAAAGATTATTAACTAGAGTATCGTTAATAGATGAGAAAAGTAACGACATCGCGATAATATAGGCAAGAAATTCTAAATAGAAAGCATTCCCAAAGAAACGCTAAGATGCCGATTTTATTTTCACGGATATCTTTTAAACGAAACGATGCCACGACTTGCGAACATTCATGCATGAAAATCGTATTTACGGCAATCGATTGATATATAAATGAAGGATGTACGTTAGAAAAAATTTATTAATTACCTGTAAATTAACGGAGACGACGAAGTTCCACTGCACTCGGTACCACGAAATAATTTAAAATGGCGGAATCATCGGTAACAAGGAGGCTAAGTCGAATCTCGCGCATGCGCAAAACGCTATCTGTTCAATGGCTGCCCGCGAAGTTTATAATTTTTCAATCTATTATATGGAAATAATGAAACATTAAAAATATGATATACGTACTTAAAAACTGTCTAAACGAATACTTCGTTCTAAATTATAAATTTTTCCATGAATTTTTAGAATTACAATTTTTATCGATTTTAATGATCAAGGGCTTATCTAAAAGATAAAGATTATTTTTACACAAAATTTTCTTTTCAAATTTTCGATACATACTTTTACATAAAATTTCAATACATACTGTGAAAATAACTTATTTTTAAACATGATTTGCGGAAAAAAAATCTAAAAATATAATCTTATGTAGAAATTCTTTATCTTTCATGAATGTCTAACTAAAGGTCTAACTAAATGTCTAACTAAAATTAGACAAAATTTATGACCATGAGAATTCATGACGTAAATTCTTGTAAACACATAAAAAGAGAACCCCATTAAGAAACAAAGAAAGAAGAACAAAAGAGATTCCACCTATTTATTTTTTTCTATTTGTCAGTATTTATTTTTAACTTGCTTGTACAAAGAGTGAAATTTTGTTCTCCCTTTCCCCTTTTCAAAACACGAAACAACGTGAAATTCTCGAAGGAAAGTATTTTCGGCTTTCTTTGTCTTTTTTTCCTTTCTTTCTTTCTTAATTCTACTTCTTTAAAAGCTTCCTTTCTTCTAACGATCTTACCTCGTTTCCGATTCTTCGAGTTTCATTTCGCCTTCCGAGAATCGTAAAATTTCTAGACGAAGCAAAAATGTACTACTATTCGGCTTTAAAAAGATCTATGTACATGTGTGTCTAGAAACAAGACAATTACGGTTAACACTCGCTTAACGCTCTCTCTACTTTTTTATTTGTTTTATGCAAATGTAATTCCAAATCGTGCGTAACTACACGCATACTAAACTAAGATACTATTTAAATGTTAAAGCAAAATATATTTATGTATAAAAGTAGTATCGTTAACTTTTAATGGAATATTTATTACAAAATGTTACATTATGAAAATTCAACTCTAGCACGTTTAATCGTACAATTACGGAATAAACCATAAAATGTAAATACAATCCTCGGCTAATTTTCAGTTTATTTTCCAAAAGTCATTCCATAGCTTCGATGAGATTGAATTTTTAATTTCGTTCGAACTTAGCTAGATCGTTTTCCAGTGGCTAATATTATACGTGGAACGAAGTAAACGAGAGAGCAAACCCAAAACTACTTTTAATAGAGCTTTAATGGAATCACCTTAAGATCAGACCTTTCTCTGATAATTTTGTCGGAAACATAAGTAATTAAAAAAAAAAAAAAAAAAAAAAAAAAAAAAACGATAATTCATAGTGGAATAGAAGGTAAATAGAGACGCGTGTAAGGAGATTAACAGTAAGGATAATGCAATCCAAAGTGCTAAGTCATAATCCAATACTCAAATCCAAGTCGATATACACCACTTTACTTGCATCGAAGGATTATCGGAGCATTATAGGTACGAACTCTATCGTCTAATGAACGTCCATCGAAAGCAGAAACGCATAGACGTCTAATGAAAGCTATCGACAGTCTGTAATCGTCGTGTAATGGGCCCATCGACGGGTACGTTAACAACCCTTCGCAAATTGCGATCGTTAGCATAATGCAGCCGCCGACATTACCTACGGCGTTTGCCACAAAGCCCTATGCAGCAATGTTGTCATCGACTTTCGATTTTCCATCTCCCGGAGATAGACATATCAAGACTCTCATACTTGAGTATACGTATACAACATTTACTATGTAGATATGTAGTACACAACTGTCTATATCTTATCTATGCCTTATACCTCAACGGTAATGATAAAAATTCTTCGTAAACAGCCTTCTTTCAATTTTTATATCCTTTGTTAGACCTTTCTTATTAGCTATTTCGACGTAAATAAAATAACAAGTAAGAAATTTATGTCAAGGAAAGAAAATTGAAATGTTTTTTATACGTACAATTTTTCATCCGAAGTTTGTTGGTAACAATGTAACCATAGAAATATATGGTATTAATTAATGACCAATGAATGAAAGATTCTCTCGAAATATCGAACCATTACCTAGAAGGACGACCAACGACCGAGAATTCCTATCAGATGGAGATAACCAGTAATGGTTATGAGAAGACATAAATTATCAGGTCCACTAGGGATGAGAGATATAAGATTTATGATTGTTCCCATGCTACGTTATATCGGTTATTCGAGTCCTTTCCTTGAGAGAATCAAATATTGTTTTTTAAATATGTCTCTTGTCAATAAAAGAAATTGCCAGTAGTAAAATCTATGATAAATTGGACTGACGAAAGAATATTATCGCTATGTTTTTCTCGTTCTTATTGTTACAGACGTGGAAGAACTACTTGGGAAACCAGTGCAAGCAGAACTCTCTGTCGAAACGGGTCTTGATGTAGCATTAGATGCGCTCATGGATCTAGCAAATGGTAATAGAATTATAAAAATAATAATAATAATAATAATAATAATACGTATGTTTTTCTAATGATAAAAAGGTATTATCCACTTTTCGCATAAAATACAACATTCTTCCATATTTTCTCATGATTTATAAATATCCCTCTCGTAAATCTATGCAGGTATTTACAATCTTCAAAAATTTTTTAGAGACTTATAAAACGTCTTTTCATTGAAAAAGAAACTTATTCTCGAAGAATAATTGGCATTAACCAAAGTGTTCATAATACATATACATACATACATACATACATATATATATATATATATATATATATATGCATATATGTATATATATATACTAGTATATTCGTTCAACAAAGTCGAAAGACACAACGGCACCAAAGTGTTTGCATATTCATAGTTCTACGATATACACTTGTACGTATATACGCCCGACGAAACACATATATTAATTTATACGACGAATGCTCTCATATACGGAGAAACGACTATGTCATTCGCTTATTGCTTCACGCATCAAGGAAAACCCTTTCGAAATCGGAATTATTCGGCGAATATTAATAATCCTATACGTGTGTATATATATATATATATATATATATATATATATATATATATATTTATATATATATATGTATGTATGTATATATGTATGTATATTTTATCTAAGAAAATTCATCAGATCTTTTACGAAATCTTTTATTTTCGGTGTTCCTCAAAGATCAAAGCAAAATAGATATTGCGATCTCGTTTGGCATTAACGAGATGTAAATAACAGCCTCCAACTGTAAATCGATTATTATTAATCTCCAACTCTCAAACTATGCATACATCTGTACTATCTATATACGTTATACGGCTATATCTTCAATTATAGCGTATCCCGAACACTGATACGAATGGTATCGATGCTAATTCCTAATGAATGATTTATCTCTATAACTCCGAACAGGAAACCCTTTAAACGTCATTACTGTACTAGTTTGAAACCCAAGCGTATCTTTAATTTCAGCGTAGCTGACCATGTGCATACCAATGCAAGAAACTTCTATCGTACGCGAAGTAGACTTATTGTTAGTTGGACACGATGCACCTTAATTTTCGTGTATAATTAAATCGTAACAATTATAAGTCATTAGTATAATATATATGAGAAATTAGTATAACATATATATTCACTTCACTACTTTGTTGTATGACTATCAAAATTAAAGAACCTTTCTTGTTTTCAGTAGTCTGCATTCGCGAAAATAAAATGAAAATTTTTTACTCTATAATAAATTTTCATAACACGTAATTAATCGAACGAAATTAAATTATGACGTACCGTTTATGTTTTTGTAATTTAACTTCAATAATAAATTTAATATAAATTAATTGTAATTTTATTTAAATTTCTTAAAAATATTTTATTGTCGAAGTTTCATAGTTCCATAAAATGTCTCTGTGATTTCTGAACATATTAATTTTGCTACGATGTTTTAATTACTCGAAATATATACATAAATTCTGCAGTCTTTCCAAGCAGCGTTTAACCAAAGTCAGATATCTGTATGTATGTACGTTTCATGAACGCGTTTCAAGGAGAAAATGTAAACGACAGGTCGTGTAAGAGACACACGTTTTGCCACAACGCGGTTGGTTAAGGCGCTACGAGCGTGTGCAGCAGGTCTTGAAGAGAACTCCAGACCGTTAAGTGACCTCCTCGACCTAGAGTGTCACTTAGTCACTGCACCGAGTTACTAACTGTATACTAACTAAATTATAACGTGCTACCAGAACTACGCTTTCCTTTAGACCGCTACGTTTAAAGTCTTGCGTACTTGAGCACGTGTCTACATGCGTATGTATGCATATACGTACATATCTATTTATGTATATATGAGATTTTACACTTCGAATTATAGAGTCCAAACTTGTTCGATTTTACTTACTTACCTAAGCTATCAAAAAAATTGCAACGCAATATCGCAATTTACTAGAATGCAAATTTTCACGAAATTTTATCTCAAGAATTTAAGATCAAGGGTAAGAGATGATAATTAGACTCTCAGCGTCTTACCACTGCACTTTTTAATTATGATAATAATATTTTCGATAATGATAACACCGTAGACTTTACAAACATTTCCTTGCATAGATATAACTCGGGTCGATAATAACTACGGAAAATTTCTTTTTTCATTAGATCAATTTTCATAATAATTTAATTCTTTCAAAGGCCCTTAATGATCCTATTGACGTACCCATTCTTGATACAGCTCTAAGTATTATTACAATAAGAAAATTCAAATAAAAAAGAGGAAAAAGTTTTCAAGAAAAATAAGCCAAATTGCACGTTAAAGTAAAACGAATCGTTCGATTATCCATGAAATCAATGGTCTTCTAGTAGTTACGTAGTTCGATTAATTCGATGAATTCGACTTACCTCTCTCTTTTTATCGAACATATTGCCAAAGACATTATACTCCACCATCGGAAAAGAGAAAGAACGAAGCAATGTTTACGTCAGTGGTCCATCTAATAGAAATTGGATTCGATGTTTCAGCTAGTCAAGAACTATCGAACAGAGCAGAATCATTACTGAAGGAAGGAGAAAGAGCACGCGACCTCGGGACGCAATTGGATCGAGAGACCGACGTGATACGACGCGATTTAGAAAGTGCCGTTAAAGCGTGCTCGGTTCAGGATCGTCCTCTCTGCTCCGTCATCGACCCTTCTGGCTTACGTCTCACGCTGCGCATGGAACAAGTAAATAAACTTTATCAAGAGCAGCCACCTTCTCGTTTCACCTTTACCCTTCCTTTTTTTACCGATATAAACGTAGAGATTGAAATTTTAGCACTAGCTTTAGTTCCCTTATTCTCATCGCACGTGAAAACTCGATAATGAAAAAAATTTTCGTATTGTTACAAAAAACAAAATCGATTTAATTGGTACAGGTATCTAGCTGCATACATATTAATAGTTCAAAGTCGAAAGGCTGCACTGTGGGAACGTGTAAAGAGTTCTTTTATTCGATCGTTAATTTAATAAAAATATATTAAATTATATGTTTTTTCTAAACTTAATGAATATTCTATTGTCTTGCAAATAAGTATTATAACAAAAATTCTCGTCCTTGTTAAGGGTTAATTTAATAAATTATAAAGTTATAATTGAATAAAGTATATTCCTTCCGAACGAAGTAAAAGCGAACTACGAGATATACGTTCAACAAGTTTGTTAATTTCGAGAGATAAGTTTTCCTACAAGAAATTAGTAACAAAGAACATAAATAATGTTGTCTTGTGAATTTATTAACGAACTCGCTTATTTGACAATTATTTTTTACTCGTTATAATTACAGTCTTTTTCCACTTTTTTATTCTCGCTCTCTCTCTCTCTTTTTCTCTCCCCATATATATATATCTTTCTTTTATTTGTATCAACGAAACGAGAAAAGAGAGAGTTGCATTCCTGAGAAAATCGAATTGAGAATCAGGAAGGCTGAAAGGCAACGTCCAAAATGGATAAAGGCTTTATCCGCAGTTGGTAACGCGGACTAGGTAGAGACAATAGGATAAACGCTTAACTACGTGGGACAGGCGAGACTAGAACAGCCAAAACTTTTCAACAGCTCCAGCAGCTCCTTTCCTGCCTCTTTTTTTTTACGAATATTACTATTCCACTATGCACGAAAATAAGCACGCTCATTACGATCCTCCTCATTTCTTTTTTTTTTTTTTTTTTCGTCGACCGAACGCATTCACCTTATTTTATTCGAACCCAAAAGAAAATGATAATGGCCTAAAATCGAGCCCACGATGCTTATCCTCGAAACGAGAGATCCTCTATCAGAGATATTCCATATAAAGGAAAATGTAACATCATACATTGCGGTGAAAAATATTCTACACGTGTCATACTGTGATCCTGCTTTTCGTTAAAAATTATTATCTTATTGCTCTCCTCTTAATTTGTCCTATTTTATTCCCGAAATGGAATGTAGAAGCTTATCGAGAGAAAAAGAGACAGAAAAGAAGGGATTTTGACGGTCTCATTCTTTAAGCTGGAAAAGAAGAAAAGAGGATTGTGTCTTTGTCAAAATGCCGTAAGTGTATCGACCATTTTAAAGTAGTAATTCGAAAATGGAGTCGAAAGGGAGTAATGCGTATTGGTTTCGATAGGAAAAATATTCATGACAGGATTTTCTCATGATCTTTCGTTTTAAATATTGTAGACAAAAAAATATATAATTTTTATACATAATTGTCAATTTTTTATACATTTCTCATTAATCTTGTGAATTTTTCAGCTTCTAAGGGATGATCGTATTCTACGTTTACGTGGTAGCAGCAGAGAGAATCTCACGGAGGTTGGACGTCAAGCACGCGGAGAGTACCTCTACGTGCCTCATTACATCGCCAGAAGTACCTTGGATGCGAGAAATCGTAGGTAGAATAATAAAGTCATTTGGTTGACAAGAATTCAACGTAAGTGAAGGGATCCATTAACTTCTCAATATAATACTCGTTGTTTCCCTTTCATCACGATATACCAATACAAAATACAATGGAACACGTTTATCATTTAGCCAAAGATAAAGCGAAAAATTAACGCGAGTAACTGCCATGAAATCGAAATATTTTATATAAATTAACTGTTCCGAACAGTAAAATAATTAAAAAGAATAATTAAATATGGTCGAATACATTCATGTATTATTTGAAATATCATCAGTCATATAATAGATAAATTTTTGAAAATCTACGATATATATTATTTACATAATGAATCTCAAAACGTGTTACGTTGTCATTATGTATTCCTATTACGTGTACTCGAAATTAAAATTATTTTCTAATATACTTTGGAATAAAAATATTGATACGATTTCCACGAATCAATGGAAAAATAAAACGCTTTAAGTGAACGGTCATCAAAAAAGATTATAAAAACGGATCACCGAGCAATTACATGAAATTTTACTGTAGAACGGCAAATCGAAAGGAAAGATACGATACTTCAAACGCTTATAGAATTTTACGAACCGTTTCAGCTTTCCCATGCTCTTCCTTCCTTCAGAACGTATTATTCTATTTTTATTATATACTTACTGACGATAAAGGAAGAAAACGTATAAAAACTTGACCACCAACTTTTGTATTATATCTTTTAAATTCCACTCCATTTCGAATACCTGAAACGGTTAGTTGACTTATTGTTTACAAACAACGACTATGGTATAAAAAAGAAAAGGAAAAAATAAAAAAGAAAACAAATGACATGGCTACGTGAAAGTATCGTAAAGCACATTTGCTGCGATTAAAGCGTAACGAATATCGGTAAATCTTGACTTCAGCTCCCTTATTCTTCGTTCTTTGGCGTAACATCTCACATATTTCACAACATATTTCACAGTCTTAATAAAAAGTAAATAGGAAAAAATCTCGTATAAAGAAGGAATCAAGAACTTTTTTTCACCCTAAAAAGTAAATTTTGATAGATTTTTTTTTTTAATGCGTATATTACGCTCAAACTTTTTCTCAGCTAATAAGTAATATCATTTCGAGTTCTCCCTAAAATGTCGAATAATCTGAAAATAAAAATAAATCGTACCATCATCTTCCGATTGAATTTTTTTTTGAAAAAAAAGAAAATAAAGAACGAAGGAACTCGATCAAATCATCGAATACGTATAAATGAAGATATCTTCGGTAAAAGATTACTTCTTAAGATTCCTACAAATGGTATCAAGCATTTTCCTGGAAAAAAAAAAGAAAATAATAAAAACCAAAATAAAAAAGAACGCTTTCGCTATTCCATTTTCAAGAGGAAGCGTCAGCGTTTCTTCCCGTACAATAATGGGAATAAAACCATGAAAAAGGAAAAGAAGAAAAAGAAAAAGAAGAAGACGTACTAAAAAAGAAAAGAAAAAAGAGAGAGAGAGAGAGAGGGAGACAGAGAAGAAGAGAAGGAGATATCCACCCTCAATAGACAAACGAAACGTGGTAAATGCCCGGAGCAAACAGCGTCTCGTTTCTCGCGAAGATCGTATACGGTTGAACTCCCCCATGGTGGCATCCGTTCAAACTTCGCCGATGGGGATCGGTGATTGATGCCATGGAAGGACAATGTTGACGGTTGCTGGTGTCTCACTGTGTCGTGGACCTGTACATCGACTGACTCTTCTTTCGGTTCTTTCCGTGGTATCATCCAATCTGGATTCAACGACCTTTTCTTTCTGCCTTTCTTTCTCACTCACTTTCTATCTTTCTCTCTCATTCTTTCTCTTCTACTTAAACCATGAGCAATAGAGAGGTGACGGTGACACCCCACCGTCTAATGTGAAATCCATATCGTGTTCTATTAACCCTAAAGATAAAGATGATGGGTAACAAAAACAAGAAAAAAAATAAAGAAGAAGAAAAGGCTTTCGAGATATTCGAGATCGAGCGTCCATTACTTTCTCGGTATAGAAAGTACGCCAAGCTCGAGGATCTCGAGCTTCGTTCGAAGAGAACAATGACACTCGCGGAACGGCGTAATTCGTCGTTTATTATTCACCTTCTGTGCTTGATCGTCTTAATAAATCTACGAAGCTTCGAGAAAATTACCGACTAAAGGCCGCTTCTCCTTATTGAGACTGTGAAATACGATTGAAGTAAAGAACGCATGACCAGTCACGTTATTTTTATTGCTCTTCCCATAATACAATGGCATTTCACCTTTCTCGATTCCTTTTCGTCCCTTTTCAAGCACGATGAATGGATCCCAGAAATAATGAGCTATGATCGTAAAGTTTGTGAGTATTTTTAATTGAGGAAACGTAATCGCTGACACATTGAAAAATTCAATATTGGCGCTGTTGAAAAATTAATGATATTTGCTTATTTTAATTTCCAACGTGGAATTAAAGAGAATAAAATGAAATTAATAAGTAACGGGAGGAAGAAAGTTATCGTAATTCAGGAATAAAAGGGAAAATTTCTATGATATTTTGTCGGCAGAGATTCGCCATGAGATCAGCGGTGCACGTGCCAGGATTTTCCAAAAAACACGGAATATGGAAGCTAGTAGCACGGAACTTTCGAAACAGCTCAAATCTGCAAGGAGTATTGCGGATTATGCGATACCCTACGTCATCGCATTCGAACAGATTAGGTGGCTCGTTGGTCTCGGTACGTAACGGTACATATTCTGTTAAATTTCCCTGCAAATTTTTATCCTTGTAACGATATCACGACTCAGTCGCATAAAATACTACCTACTTTCCTCCTTACGTTTCCCTTACAAAAGAGATTTACCATTTTTCCGCGCAAAGTATATCATGTGGTTATACCTACCACAAGGTACAAAGTTGGAGCCGTTTTAGCAATAAAAAGAAAGAAAAAGTTCTACCTTTATTCCTTCAAAATAACATTTAAATTTCACAATAACCGCTTATCACGGCTCATTTTTCTTTTACCATTACCAACGTCGTAGATATTTTTATGAAAGTCCCTAAGAATCGTACGTCTAAGACGACAAATCGAAGCAACATTATGACGAATAAACCAATTTCAAAGTTTCTCCGTTGAATCGAACAAGCTAAATCCTTCATTCCTCAGAAATAAGTTTTGTCACCCTCGAAGCACCCTTCAAAATATACGCCACTATACACTGATTTATCCCACACTTAAGAGCGCCCACGTGAACCTTGGCAACTGTTAAAGTTACCGACGTACTTCTGACTCCGGCAGGATTCAATTTCATTCTGTACCATGGTCTACTTTTCTATTTTTTCGATCTTTCACTCGTTCAACTTCTCCATCTACTACTTCCAAACTATCAAAAATGCCAAAAGAAAAGAATACGAGTTACAATAACAATAACAATAACAACGGTAAAACAGAGCCTATATTACTTATTTGTCCAAGAGACAAGAAACGAAAGGACATTATTGTTTAGCGTTAAAAAAGAAAAAAATTCATTTTCTTTGTTCTCTTAATTAGAGAATGTTTAATTATAAGTCTCTAGAACAAATTTATTTTCTCAAAGAGAATTCGCACGTCCTATTTTATGAAAAGCACACGTCTTTTCTCCATGGAAATGAACGTGAATCTCATGTAAAAAAACAAATCATTCCTCCGGATGCAACGTCAAACGTTTTCGCGATAAAACATTGCGTAGGAGGCGAATGTCCGATATCGAACACAGAAAATAATAACCGTCCTTCGATTTTGTCGGACAGGTACTTTTCTCTGCATTTTACCCGTCTGGCTATTATTACTCGCAGCTCTTCGTTGCCATTGTGGATCGTCCGAGGGTAAAGTGCGACCGACCCTCTTGTGGTAAGTATAGAAATAAAATTTTTCAGAAACATCAACTCAAAGTTATTACTTCTGTTAAATTCCTAAGTTCAATAAAAAAAAAAAAATCCTTCGAACGAAAGGTCCTAATCCCATATAAATTCAATCTATAAAATGGAAAATTTTCCAAGAGACATAAATAAAAATGATTGACTCATTAATAAAACAATTAGATCTAAATAAACCGATTAACGATATATTAATGAAAAAAAAAAGATTATAACAAAAAAGTTTTATAACAATATTAAATCCTCTTAACAATACTTTGCTTTATCTTAACTATTGGAAAATAGATTGCTAAGAGTACTTTCTATCGGATTTCAGTACTGTGTTTACGAGCTCCTTCATTTCGATCGCTTTATGGGCGATATTCGTAGCAGGATTAGCGTTATCTGGTCACATGGAGATGTTACTCTGCCGACCACTTTACGATCCTGAATATCGTACGTTAGAGGCCGTTTTGGAAACCCGAACCTTCCTCGGAAGAAGATTGAGCGTGTCTTTGAAGGATATGTTCGAGTGAGTTACATGATCTTAATGAAACGAAATACGATCTACCTTCTAAAGAGAAAAATTCATATATACAAATAAATATTAAATATTCCGTTGTTCTATAGAAAGTGTGAAAAGAACGAAGCAGCGTATCCTGCGTTTCGACTTGATCGTACGATGCAATTAGAGCAACTTACAGAACACTGGATGTGGACTGGTTTGTCTAGGGCAAAGTCAAAATTAAAAGTCGACTTAAAGGGTCTCAAGATATTAACACCTGGCTTGCAACAACGACTTCAGAATCTTCTATATGCTTGTGGACCAAATCTTACGGAACATAGAATTATGGTACACTAAATTTGTTAATTTCTTAATCGTTGTTATTCAAGAGAAAACAACGAATAAAGCTAAAACTTACGTACGAAATTGAATAATCGATTAAACGAATCTACTGAAATAATATACGTTTACGTTGTAACAGATACAAGGGCCAATTTTAAGCAAGGATCTAAATGCTTTGTCCGATCAACTGGATAGTATAGCTCGTCAACTTAGCGATAGAAGCGTCGCTCGAGATTTGCAAATTATTGGCTCTAATATGAGAGACCTTACGTCGCGAAGAGTGAAGCCACTGATGAAGCTACAAGATAATCTGGTTTATCAAATAGCCATATTGGAATTACAACTGCTACCACTTCTACGACAAGTCAACCAATCCATTTCGCATTTAAAAACAATTCAATATTATATTGATAATCAGGGAGATAAAATTGCCCAATTGGTAAATAAGTAATCTTTACTTATTTCCTATTTTCTTAATCGAAACAATATTTTCTGTTTGTTTTCAGAAAGGAAAAGCATTTACAAATCGATTAAATAATTATTTAGATCAATGGAGAACTCACGTAATATCGGAAATGAATAGCGGAGTTTCAAAGTGTCAACCATTATGGGAAATATTAAAAGGAATGAGGCTTCTTTTGTGCAATCACATTTTAGGCCCTCTAGTACGTCACGATAATAAATGTCAAAAATATGAAATATTTTATATCTTCTTCGTACGAAGGTTCTTTACTGTTCTTTATTCTTTCTTTCTTTTTTCTTTTTTTTTTTTGTTTTTTTTGTTTTTTTTTCAGGACGGATTCTGGTTTGCTACGTTGATAAGTGCGCTTATTATGATTGTCAGTACACCAATTGCTCATATTTTATCTTTGGTATATCGAAGACCATCATTTTCGAAGAAGGATACGTCTTTATTATCGATGAGATCGTTAGTTTTACTTCGTTATATATACTATCATCCAGAAGTTGTTTTTATGGCACAGCCAACTCATCTGCTTTTTGTCGTTTCATGAAAACATCGATTGTTTTATTCCCTACTTCCCTTGCTTCATTCGATCCCTTCAAACCTAGCATACATTATACGAGCGAGCAAGTACATAGTATTGAACTGCGGCTTTTGATCGATCTCGAGCACTCAAAACCACTGAACAAATTAAACAAATTCAAGTAGTTCAAGCTTGTCGAGTATGCTTTGATAGCGTCTACTATTGAATAATTTTAACGCATCCGACAAAGAAATCATCCGCGGTATTACTCATCGATTTGAAAATATTAATAACAATCGAAAATTAACATCTCATTTCGTTACTATGTACTATAATTAAATTTGTTTGTAAAACATGTTTAAAAAAAATCTGCTAATCAAAGACAAAACATTTTAAAAGTTACACATTATTTTTATACATTGCAACTTACTTTTTATCCAGAGAAAGTCCAGAAACTGTGGTGATAGACCGCGAGACATGGCAAAGTCCAGAGTAAGTATCTAATTACAATCGAAATTTTATACGCAACATTAATCATGATTTAAAATCTTTCAGAACGACGCAAGAAGGATGGTGACGAGCGCAGAAGGAAATTCAATTTTTTTAAAATAAGGATACGATTGCTTCGATTTTAAAAATGCTGCTGACATTAGATAATATTTATTTATATATTCCTGAACCCGACAAATAAATAATAGTCGGGTGATAAAAATGAGAAGTTGTTGTGGTGTAAATGTGTAAAGCGATACCTATGAATGATAGTTTCATTTTTTTTGAAAACATTGATTCGATCATTTGCACGATCGAAAAAGAAATATTTAATACGATAATGATTTTTTCCAGACGAACGTGATTAATGTTTCTCCTTTTCCCTTAATTCCATTCTAATCCGCTTTCCACTTTCCACCACAATCGAACTCACTTTTTCTACGGAACGTAATCAGGACCTTAAACCATCGATACGAAAGAAGCTGCGCCTGCCTGTCCTATCGAATTATTGGCAATGCAATGATACGTCCCAACGTGTTCTTTAGTCAACCGTGGCAGTTGGAGCCAAGACGTTCTCGTCAAAGATTTCGAATCTTGATCACTTTGTACAGTGATGACATGGTCCTCACCTTTAAACCCAAATCATAAAAATAAGAAAAAAAAAATATCTACTTCTGATATCAACTTCTTTTCTTCTTTATCTTGTAAAGTACCCGTATCTTTCGAACAAATAAAAATCATAATTATCGCTTACCTGTTAGTTTGAGAACCTTCTTTCCATCAGGAGAATGAAACTCCCAGAAAATATCAGGTACTGGAAAACCTTTAGTCTCGCAAGCAAGGAGAACACGTTGGCCAACACTCGAGACGACATGTTCCGAGTAGGAAACGATCCATGGTCGAGTTTGGCAAGGACCAAGATGCTGTAATTTCAAAGACAAATGATTCTTGAGCTTCATCGCTTCCTCATGAAGAGCGCATGGTGTTTCATAAGTCACTTCGTCGCTACCGCATGCTGGTGTCTGCTCCATGCAGATACAGATCGCTTCAGCTTCATCCTAAATCAAAAGAAAATATCGTATGTAATACAACGTTCGAAGGGAATCGATGAAAAATCAAAGACCATACGATAAGAAACTAACAAAAGCTTTTCTCTCTCATTGTATCCAATCTACTTAATTATTTGATTGCGCGAGATCTCTTATATTATATCGAATTATATCCGATCTGCTTGATTATTTGATTGCACGTGATACTACATTCGACGCCCACGAAACGCAACAAGACGAGATTACTTTCACTCGCGAGAATGGATCAGATAAGTTCGTTGAATTAACGTTAACGTAGGTAGACAACTTGCATTAATATCGCAAGTTTATTGTGCAATATCGTGATAGTTTTCCGGCTTTAGATTTCAAGAAAATTACAAAATTATAATCGCATCGTATAATTATTGTACAAATTATCAAAGGAATTATGAGAAACAGGCGATGCAAATAAAAGCTATACCTCTTCCTGAAGATCGGAACGTAATTGGCAAAAATAATTCCTCGCACAGAGGCCATCCTTACGGCTGTTAGCGTTAAGTTCCGGGATACTCGAATTCCAACAGGGCTCTCCGCCAAGACGAGCGCATATACCAGCTTTGCAGCATCCGCAAGGATCCGATACGGAGCCCAAGAGACACTTTGACGAATTTTCCGGGCATCTATATGTGCATACAAATTCGCTATAGAAAAAATCCTTATTTTCCTGTGACACTGTCAGACTAATTCGAATTACTTATTTTTTAACGATATCCTTGTATACTTCATCATCATCAAAAAAAAAAAAAAAAAAAAAGGAAAAGAAAAAAAGGATCATGCAGAAGAACAGGATCACAAATATTTAATATCAAAGATAAATAAGTACATAGTCGATATTTGTGAAATTTAACTCCTTATTTTAATTCTAATAATAATTTAATTAACGCTAATACTGCTGCAAAGTAACAATATGCGGATAGTTTTATACGATTTTAACATCAAATATATCGTTTAATATTTTCATAAATATATTAATACCTACGTATGCATACATATATTACATAGATACCTGTACTCCCCGCACTCTATGCAACCCGGTAATTTTGTATCTTTCAATTCGTGCGACTTTGAATCTTTCACCAACGCTCCAAAAAGTAAAGGACTTAAGTCGAAAGTAACCGAAGCGCGAACTTCTTGATGCGAAGGTAACGTCGCAAGGAGTAACAAGAAGCAAAAGAAGGAAGACGAAGATGACAATGGAAACGCTCCGTTGCGCGTCATTTCGACGACTGATGCATGATCATGATAGCGCGTCACCTCGTTAAGATGAAAGTAGAGGGAGGCGCGAAGTTACTCTCGCAGTTGACGCAATTAAATGACAAAATAATTGTGTCAAACGATACGAATCTTTAAATATTTTTAACCTCTGACATTATATTATTTTATAGAATTTTAATCATACATTAAAATAAAAATTAATAATGTACGAATCTTCTTATTTTAATAGAAACTACAACATTGGAATTTGAATTATTATTCCAATATTCCTTGTCATTGTCCATAATCGAAATTTCTATGTCAGGAATAATGCTAGCTTGAAGATATACTAGAATCATTCTTGTGACGTTTACAATTAATCCATCATTCCAAAACTGACACTTTGTCTTCTAATTACAGTATACCCTGTGCATCGATCAAGTTGTTGCAACAAAGCAATAGAAAAGTACCTGCGCGATAAGTAATTTAACTCTTAGTCATCGAAGTTCAGAATATTGCCAAGCATTTATGATTTACAAGGCATTTTACAAAGGTATATTGGGATATACCTGGCATGACCCAGCAGCTGCTATTTAAAAAGAAATCTCAGCACAAATGATTTATTGATATTTATACAATGTACATATGAAATATAAACTTCAAAAAAGGAATAATTTCTAAGTAATGAACTGTTATTTTAGTCTCCGTCTATTGTTGTACAAGCGAAAGCAATATCGACAAATATATTAAGAAATATTACGAAGAGTTAAGGTCTTACAATTACTATAGGATTTAGAAAGTTCAATAAAAGCAGAAAAATGGCTTACGAAAACTAAAATTCGAAAGTTGTATATATTATTTTTTCAATTATGACTATATATTTTGTTGAAAGTTGTTTTTTGAGTTATTTTTCAAATTGTTTTTCGAGATGTTTTTCGACCCAAGTTTTTCTTTGTAACATTCGCATTCCTACGATTATCAGCATTCCATAACATTGTTTCACGTTTTTACGACACTCTTTTCCATGACGTGTTTGTATGGCAATATATCTTAATTTATATGATAAATAATATCTTATATTATATATCATATAAGAAATAAATGCTCTCGATCGAAATGGAATCGACTACGTGTTAATATGGAATAATTCATTTGGGAAATCCTCTTATATCTGTCAAAATTGTACATTTTTTATGATGACGATAATATTATTGCTTGTAAAATTAAATTCATGAAAAAGACGCGAAAGAAAAGATTGATCATTTTTGTTTTCTACAGAAAAGATATCATTAGAAAAAAAGAAATTAAGTATACAAAAATCATTATAAAAAGGACAACGTTTAAATGTGTTTCGAAGTATCGTTTAATCATCGACCGAAATATTTTATACATAATTTTTTCGGGAAAAAATAACGGTGATAAAGGGTTAATCCGGAGGACCAGGTAACGGCAAGGAAGATTAGTAGGACGAAGGATAGAAGGGTAAGAGGGCCAGGTGAAAGAGCAGAATGACCGATGGCTCCGATGTAAGAGAAGATGTCCTTGCAGGACACGTCTCTCTTCTTCCAATTGCACCGACAGGTCTGTGCGCTTGTGCTCCATGTTATCATCGTCGTGTTATCTCCACCTACCGGACCCACCACACCACGTGTCACATTGGCCCTTTGGTGAGACACAGACAAGGATACAAGTAAATGTCTATCTCACTCGAGCGCGTGCAAGGACGAGTCTGCACGTCTTTTAAATGCAATGCATCGAAATTATGATTATAGGAAAGACTAGTCGAATTAAAATTGAATCCAACTTTCTTCGGTGATAAACTTTAATTTCAACTTTTTTTGAATTGATGCATAGTTCACTCCTTGCACGTTCTTTAATCCATTAACGGACAGTGTTTATATGCATGTATAGTCTCATTAGAGATATACGTTTATGTGTGTAATAAAATAATTTTTGTCAAAAATATCTAAATAAATAAACTTCATGTACAAAAAAATATCGGATAATTAATATTGTCCGCAAATGGATAAAAACATATTTACGCGTATACGTGCAACAATAACAACATTCACGAAGCGACATTAGGCGGTTTCTATATTGCACCCTCGTTATTTTCTTCTATTCATCGATTATCATCATTAATCATCACCATTCGAGATAACGTTTGAAACATCCTTTCGCTCATCTTTCATGGCTGATATGTCATCGACTATAATCATGTTGGAATCATTAAACGCACAACAATAATTGCACGTTTTATCGCAGCCATTCCCATCGGGTGCGCAACGACATCGTGATTCATCCTTAAAAGAACAACAATAATCGCAGTAAAGATCGCATCCGATTTCATCCCGACCGCAACAACATTGTAAACAATCCTGAAAAGATTTTGTGCAAGAAGAATTGCACGTACTATTTGGATCACGATAATGGTAACGATGACAAGATGAATCATCGATTGAAGCTAATTCACGAGAATAATCGCAATCAATATCGAATCTCGCTTGAACGGATTCGTCGCGACGTTGATAAGCAGAGCAACTAACTGTATTCAAGCTGGAAGTATGATTGAAAGCATTGTCTGATCGAATTTCGTCAGACCTGTCGATATGTCGACGACAATCAAGCAAATCCAGTTCATACGAACAACCCCCACCCTCGCGTTCGCATTCTCTATCGTCGGCTTTCTCACAGTATCCCGATAAGAAAGGATTTCGCGGTTCACCCTCGTGATCGTTTGTGCTTATTGACTCGTCCTTGAATTTCGTTGCGATTATTTCTTCACGCCTATCACCGCCTGCCCGTCTACGACGAATCGTCGAAGACTGACCTGTTCCTCCGCAGATTCCCGACGATCGTCTATCATTCGCAGCACGTGGACATTCATTGTAAGTATCATCACGACAAGAATTCCTTCCGAGACAATATCGTTGCGTTGATTTACGACAAGGTGACGGCAAGCGGCAAGGTTGAAGATCAGGAGATTTAGGACGGCAAGGAGAACGCGGTGGACACGGTGAACTTGGACAACAGGGATTCGCTTTTGGAATGACATTCCGACAGATGCTGGAAGTACAGGGATCACAAGGTGCCGGTAAACAGGGCTGACAGCGATCGCAGTGACACTTTGGACCAGGCGGTAATCGCGGCAATGGACAACATAATCTGGCGTTTGGACATTTCACTATTGTTCTAGGAAATCTTCGTTCGCTCGGTGGACATGCACATTCCGGAGAGGAAGGACAGTCGCAAGTGCAATCTCGTTCTGCTCGAGCATCAATTTGGATCGGAGGAGGACAATTACAGTTCCGTGGCATCGGTTGACACATGCAATAACCGGTTGCGCACTGACAACAGCTTCGCTTTTTTAAGATGGACTTTGGTGAAGGAGCACAGGGTTGACAAAGAGTCGATGGTTTACATGGAGAAGAAGGGCGCTGTACGGACGTAGGACACCAAGAGCACGAAGAGGAACGATCCGTACTAGGTGATCGACAGCGTGCCGTTTGGCAGGATCGACCGCATCCTGGTGGCGGACAACCACCCCCGGCTTCTCTTCGAACATTACGAGACTCCCTCGAGGATGTTGATTCCACTGGACTTAAATCTCTTTTATCGTTTGCACCACCGGCTAAACGATGATCCTCGCAATAATCCTAACGATAGTGAGAAAGAGACGTTTCGTGATTTCCTACTTATTTAACTCTATCTACATAGGATATGTACGAGCAACTCGCTCGAACTTCGAAGCAACGATGGATAATTTTCCCTAATGAGAATAATCCTGTTTTACCTCATTTCCTGAATTACCACACATTTTGTACTTCTACTTGATACTTTCTCATTTTCACCCTATTTTCATCGTTGCTGCGAAGTAAGTTTGCCTTGACTCGCTTTAGTGAAAGGAATCTGGTCCATTCGACGTGCTTCTACCTCGGTATACCTGACAGTCCGATGAAGGTACGACGAAGCCGGAAGTGCAAAGCGTTGTCGGTAAGCACGGTCGACAGGGGGCGACAGTTCTACTGCGAATCGAATCGAACGAAGTATATAATGAAATTACGAATAAAAAATAATGAAAAAAATAGCAGACAATCTTTAATTCGATCCTTACCGTTCAACATCCTTTATCTATCATATATATAATAACATGTCGACGAAACAATTTTCTTCATTTGCTTCAAAAATTAATTGCGAAATGAATTACCTCTTTGTTTTCACACAGGATTACCTACCATGATCGACAGTTGCAACACTTGCAGTTCTGTTGACGAGCATGATTGCTCCACTGCCGTCGGAGCTCAGAGAAGTTGCTTAACCACTCGCAATTCGGCTTAGGTGGAACGTTACTATTCCAGATTTCCTCCTCTAAGCATTGACACGGTCCTGGACATGCGCCTGTAGCTGCAGTACCGCTAGGACGAAATCCGCCACAATCATTACGATCCAAACAACCGACGTTATTTTGACAATGGCAAGAACGAATACGAGATTCTAAAGTGGAACATCCACTTGATCCGACCGTACACTTCGTTCCTAATATTAAATCAATGGATTTCATTTATATATTTATACAAAAATAACGATTGTTTTTATTTTTTTAATTAATTTAAATTATTTACCACAACAACCAGTGCCAGGAGAACGTTCGATACTATCGACTCCCTCGCAACAGGACATAACGTTAAATGTTCAACTTGTGATCGAATATAGATTACGATGTGATGCCATTTAGAGCCAAGTTTTTTCTTTATGACGGTCTATTAAAAATATATTAGATACATAATATTTGGTTTACATTTTCGAAATACCTATTGTCACTTTGTTTGCTTCGGTTATCCGATGGAAAATGAATGATAATGATTGCAATGAGAAAGTGACTCATGCTCTTAACCACATTGTTTTTGATTGACATATAGTTACCATAGAAACCAACCCTCTTTGGTTACGGTAAACAACCGTATTGAAAAAAATAAAATGCAACAGATATCTACAAATGAGATCATCAAACTAAAATAGTCTTTTTCTAAGTAAACAACAAAATTATTTTCGAAAAACATAAGTTTCCTGAGTAAAAGAGAAGTTTCGAAAAAGTTCCTTAGGATATCGTCATGATTCATTACTTTCTTCTTTGTTAATAAATATTATTTCTGAAAGAATTATTCAAATTCCAATTAAAAAAAAAATATATTGAATTGACGATTCGAATAATTAACCTTACTTTACATGCGTAAAAACTAAGGTTACCGATGTAAAGATAACGATCTACGTATGTGCAACAAAAAGAAAAAAAAAATATATGTATATATATATATATATATATATATATATATATATATATATAGAGAGAGAGAGAGAGAGAGAGAGAGAGAATAATTGAAACGTGCGTTTTCCTAAGTTAAACTTAGAATGTATTACCTGTTATTTTCTTATACAATCTTCTACGTACTATTATCTACTGATAAAATAAAATAAATCAACGATTTGATATTGAGAAATGTAGAAATTAACAATTGTGTCTGTAATTCGAATCAACGCCAACAAAGAAATAGAAAATAGAAAATAAATTTGCTAAAGAATTCTAACCATCGTTGGAGGCGCGAAGATAGGTACGCATGCGCAGTAGAGGAGCGGTACGATGGCGCACTTATACAAAGAAACGGAGAAAGAGAGGGAAAGTATAACCGGGGAGGGGGAAAAAGGGGAAGGTAGGCTGCAGGTTATATATACATGCGATGCGAAGAGTAGTGAATTGTATGCGTCGCGTTGCGTTCGGACGTTCATGCGCAAGACGATAGACTTCAAGAGGGGAAAAAGCGGTGCGTCGTGTTGAGAACGTGATTAAACGATCACATGTGACAGTGTACGGACAGTGAATGGTCGTGTATTGTATAGGTGTATGCATTCGAGCGTAAGTAATCTCGAAGCTTTTCGACAAATTCTACATGTTCATCAATGCGTTGTGCGTTAAACGGGTCGTTACGTGAACACGTGTTATTTATACCGAGGATTCCAGGCTAAATATGTAGGTGCTCAACGGGCGGCAGGTCGTGTTGGCAGACGGCGCTCCTCGTGTACTCTGGCACATGCCGCTTTTGCCGATTTGCGATACTTTTCTGTAGAATAAATATAACATCTCATTTCCGAGTATTAGTATCGTCCGCCATTTCTTTCTTCGCAAACAGGATATTCCTTATCTTTGTCTGTCCTTCTTACGTTCAAAAAATACGACGGTCGAGTGGTCACTTCGGGTTCCAACCGTTCAGCTTCGGTTCGTGGAGGCGTGGCGTCTTACTGATTGTACGCGCACAATTTTGTTTGCTTGTCGTGTATGTGTATGTGTATGTGTATCTGTGTGTATGTGTCTCTTTATCTCTCATCAACTATATGCATGTTTTTGTGAATTCTCTTTTTCTACTGTGTGTAGCGCAAACACCCACACACATATACATACATCTAGACGTGTAATACTAGATGAACGCCTCCATGTATTCCCTCCGTTAAGAAAGCGGTGAGAGTGAATTTTAAAGCAACGCGTCTACTTTCGACATACGGATGTTTGCTTTCATATACGTTGCATCTACAATTTTACCACAAATGTGCAGAATTCTCTCGATGTTGATTTGATGTTACTTCTCCTACATTAACAGTAAGGTTCTTTTCCCTCGTTAGTTCCATGTCAATAGCCTCGCGAAACGTGTGCGGAGATGCACGATTACACGCGGATTTTGCCGGAAGGGTAACGGTACCGCGTGTCTCATCGACGTTCGGCGTTTGTCGTGATTCTATCATTTCTAGCGCGAAAATGATTATCAAATCAACGTGTTCTTTGATAAATTCATATACGTGACGCTTATTTTTCGTTGAATATATCTCGAGTGTTTACAGTGATTTTTAAGTGGCCGTGTTCATATCACTCGTGTGGCGCGTTGCATCGGAATCGTGACATAACCTTAAAGTGAGCGCGTGGTCAGCAATAATAGCGCGCACAGCCTTTCTCCAATGTTGTGTCAAATACTCTTGTCAATATTTTGTGTTTGATCTTTCAGATTGTGATTACGCAATAGTAATAAAACGGATTCCGGAACGTGTCATGGAAACGGGATTTTTGAATTTTCACGATGAGGAACATTTCTCAGATTTTTCCTTACCTTTGGACGAGGTAATTATTGTTATTTTTCCGTTGTTTCTATTAATGTTTTCCTTTATTTATATTAATAAAACGTGTCATTTAAATTTGAAGAAATTGTAAGATGCATTGTTCTTCAAAGAAATATTTTTGTAAAAAATAAAATGCATGCAAAAACTTTAAATCTTAATTCAATATGACGTTTACATATGTTAATATTTTTCATATATTCTATTTCTTTATTTACAACGTTGATTTGTACATCTTAGCATAATTATTGTATTGCAGCATAATTTAATGGAAAATCCTCATGACTTGTTAATGCATATAGTAGAAAATGATTTTGAATATATGGAAACACATCTTGATGCTACCAATTCTGATATTATATGGGGAAATGAAGAAGAGTGAGTTATAATGAAATCTGCATTAATTATTAACAAGATTATTTAAAAAAAAAGAACCAATTTTCTAAATGATATTTTTATAGGGATGATGCCAATATAGTAGATTTATCAGTATCAGATGTTAATTCTGTTGTAAATAAAATGGATATTAAAGAAGATTTTGCAAAAGTTCTCACCGATTGGCAGGAACATATTGGATATTTGCAGGCAAGTGTTTTGTTAGGAATCGTTTTGAACAAATTAACTGATATATTAACGAATTATGTTTTAATCGTACTAATTAGAAGCATTATTCGACCATATATTATTGAATTATTATTGAATATATTATTGAATTTTTTGTATATAAGTTTATTAGAAGAAGATTATTTTAGGCATCTGATATGGAAGAATACATGGAAATTATAGGATTTAATATGACAGCATCAGATAAAAAGAATTTTTGTTTTGAAAATTCAACTTCATATGTCACAGAAAATGAAGTTATAGAAGAAAGAAATATTGAAACTATTGAACATATATCTAATGTTAAAGAGGAAAACAAGGATGAAGGTATGTTTGCAGTTATCTTTTTATGTGTTGTTGACACGATTACATTAAAAATTAATGATCTTTCACTTAAACGTTATTATATTGTATAATTTATACCAATACAGGTATTGCTAATTATAAGTCAAATTGTACACAAAATAAAAGTAATAAAAATTCTAAAAAGGAATTAAATATAAAAAAGAAGAAATCTACAAATGAAAATAATACTACTTCAGCTCAAAGTAAAATAACAAAAAAAACACGCAATGATGCCAAAAAAATTCCCACAAAACAGAGAAAAAGAAAAAAGAATTCAAAAGTGCAAATGCCAATACAAGTAAGTCAAGAAGCAGAAACTGAAGATTGCGTTGATATTGAAACAGTGTCCGGTGAAGTTCCAGGTAATATAATCTATAATTATAATAATTAATAGATATTAAATATAATATTTATGAAAACGTCTGTAATATTTAATTTATAGTGTTAGAAGCTGGAGATGTTAAAAGTTTACTAGAACAATTTGAAGCATCTGAAAACTCTGCTATGAAGACATTGTGTCGTGATAAAGTTTCAACAGAATCAAATCAAAGTGTGTACATACAATCAAGTAAAATACAACCGTCCACAAAGCAAACTTTATCTGTCCTCCCAAAGAAATCAACTAAACAATCTTCGAATTTACATAAAAATATCCGCGATTCACTGCCTAAAGAAGTGATTGATAGGATAAAGGTGATTGCTAAGAATAATAACTTTCATTCTTTTCTATATAAAGTCAAACTAGTATATCTCATTGAGATTATATTTTATATTAGGCGTCAGGACGTAAGAGAGTAATTTCTGTAATTCCTGCAATACCAAGTACCCAAGGGGGAATTCGTAGTAATGGCACACGAATGCAAGATGCTGCTGCTACATTAACGCGAAATAAGCTTTTGAAAATAGTAAGTTAAGCATGAAGTTATAGTTGTAAACAAAAATTGTATAATGAATTCAGGTTATTTTGAAAATTCCACCTTTTAACAGTAGATTAATCTTACGTTTCTGACTGAAGTTTGTAAATACTTTTAATTGATTTAAGATTATATTTACATATCTGCATTAAGTTTAATCTATGGTAATATAGATTATGGATAATAAAAAATTTCTGAATGTAATTACAAACAAATTATGGGCAGATATTTTTTTTATTGTACAATTGCAGATATGTTAATTATCTTAATAATTAAATTTTTGAAATATTAATATTTACTAATTCAATCGATTTGTATAAAATGTATAATTCTTCTGTTAAGTGTGAATTTTGAAATACCTAATAAGGATATTCACTAATTAGAAGTTATTGTATTAGGTGACTAATAATGCTAATACCAGAACAATTGATGGTGGATTAGTCCAGTTGGATCATGATTATTGTAGCAGTTCCAGTTCCACTATTAACAGTTTGAACAGTAATAGTGAATATGAAAAACATTCTAGTGATAGTGAAAAAATTGTAAGCAAAGACAATAAATCTCAACATGATTACCATGCTACAGTTACAAACCGAACAATAGTTACTCAATCTAAAAGTCTTGCAAAGAGTGAAGAAAGTCGCGTTGATAGGAATTTAAAAAAAGACAGTGGTTTAGAAATCGAAGAAATAAGTGACAATAGTGAAGAACTTTCATCATGCAAGAATAATCGTATGAATGAAGTTAAAAAGCAAATAAGTAAGCAGACGAAAGAGTGTCCCAAAGATACTCAATTACAGGAACAAAAAAATTCAAAACATTCTTCGAGAAACTTAATGTTAGAAAATATACCAAAAGCTCAGAATGCGTCCTTAAATAAGCCAACACCTGTTTATGAGATGAAAATACGTTCGGCTTTAGCTACGAGCATTCTACAGTTAAGAAAAGATGCATTAAATAATGTAAGATCAGTACAATCTAACAAGCAAATGATTTCTGTATTAAAAAAACCACCAAATACAGTACAGTCAATTTTTACCACTAATCCTAATGAGAGTATAGTAACTACTACTAATAGCTCAAATGACGAGGTACAAAATATCATAATTCAAAATACTCAAGAGTCTTCGAAAGAAGAAACGAAAAAGCCTCCTCGTAGAAAATTAAATTTAGCTGAATACAGAAGCAGAAGAGAGCAAAATCGTAGTGATAGTAGCAGAACAAATTCACCCATACAACCAATGGCATTATTATATGTTCATCATGCTTCCACTACAACCGAACCAATCAAAGATAACTCTGGAAATCTTAGTTGGTGTGAAAGAGAAATTATTTCAGTTTTGAAACCAAAAGCGGATTTAGATGAAGAAAAAGTGAAACGAAAACCGCCAACTAATGAAATGGGAATTCAAACATACGAAACAGTGTTTGAATTTCCTACGAAATCTTTAGTGGATATTGATGAGAGAAATGAAGAACAGAGGTGAGAATAAAACATACAAAATATATATTTCAACCAAATAGTTGTTTACATTTCAATGTTCAATAACTAACATTTAGGAAAATAGATGAAAAAGAGATTGCAATTAAGAAATATTCATTTTTATTATTAAACTAAGAAGAATTTGATGATTTACAGAAACAAACGCATAAAGGACAAAAAGGAGGAGCGGACTTATAAAAAACGCAGGATTACTACTAGTTCAAGTCGATCGAGAACAAGGAGTAAAAGCAAAAGCAGATCTTACACTAGGAGTAGAAGTAGAAGCAAAAGTAGAAGCAGAAGTACAAATAGAAACAAAAACAGAAGTCGAAGCAGAAATAGAAGCAGAAGCAGATCTTGTAGGCGTAGTAATACTCGTCGTCGAAGAATAAGTCACCGTCGAAGTTCAGTTAGTTCAAGCACAAGTTGGACATCTCATTCTCGCTCAGATACGAGATCCACTTCGAGATCTAGATCGCGATATTCATGTTCGCGTTCTAGATCATCAAGATCAAGAACACGCTCAAGAACCAGGTCTTCCTCACGATACTCTAGTTGTTCAAGGTACATAAAAATTAATAACAAATAAAATAATGTATGACTAGAGAATCGATTGAAAGTCTTTTTCTGTTGAAAATAGTAGATTTTTTTGCTGAAAGTAAAACAATAATATGTTAGGAACATGGAAAAATTTGTTTGTACAGTAATAATGAAGACTGACTAGTAGATTCGTGTAAAATTCGTTAAAGAATCGAAAATATCGCGTGATTGTAGGTCTTCCAACCGTTCAAATTTCGGAAAGAAGAAATGGTCGAGTCGCCGAAGAAGGGGTAGTCGCGAACGCAAAAGAAGTTACGATAGGCACAGACGACGTTCTACAGATAATTATCGCAACTACAGAGACTGGAGGAGGTAAATTTATTTCCAATCAATTTTCATATTGTTGTGGTTTTTTGGACCAAGGAAATTGCATTTGTGATGAGTTTATCTAATCCAGTTAGAATAAAAATCTTTATTCTAAACGCATTAATTAATTTCGTAATAGATTCTCTGTCAGAGCAAGTTTCTTTAACTATACATAGTTACCTTATGACAGTCTAATTTATCAACCTATAAAAAAAACCCTAATTAAATGTTTATGACATTTATTGTATTTTATTATTGCTAGATCACCACCGAATTCTTATCGTAGACCATACGATAATTGGTATGACAGAGAAAAGCAAAGACAACTTCAAGAAAGGAGAATAGTCTATGTTGGATGTTTAGATGAAGGAATTACTAAAGCTGATCTACGTAGAAGATTTGAAGCCTTTGGTCCAATTGTAGACACAAGTGTACATTTCCGTGAACACGGGTATAAAATATTTTACTTTTTAAAATAAAAATAAAAATAATTAAATCATAATACAATTAAATGATGATTTACAGAGATAACTATGGTTTCGTAATATTCGCATATAAAAATGATGCATACGAAGCTATAGAACATGGAAATGATGATCCAACTTTGCCTAGATATGAGTTGTGCTTTGGAGGTCGTAGAGCATTTTGCAAAGTAAAATATGCAGATCTTGGTATGAAAGTGCAAAAACACATAGAAATACTACAATCGACATATGACTGCATAATTAGTATCATTAATACAAATATTTTCTTATTTTTACAGATGGTTTAGCCAGTAATTCACTTAACGGCAGTAGCCTATCACAAGATAACGAAGATAACACATTTGATCTTCTTCTAAAAGAAGCGAAAGCTAAATTACGTAAGCGAAAGGTTTGACATATGTACTGCTTATTAGTTATAAATGTAATTTAAACAAAAATAGTGCAGATAACATTATCGACATACAAGACCATAATCGAATAAAGCAGTACGTATCTTTCGCGGTCAAAATGTAGCATAAATTACATAACCGCGATAAAGTATGAAAGCATCATAGTAATTTCTTTCATACAATATACAAAAAAGGCATGTATTGCATACCTTCAGAAACCTTTCAAGTTATGGTCAAATACTGATGGATGATGAAAGAAATATATAGCTTAAATTCATCTGCGTATTAGACTCAATATCAAACGCAATTATCCAAATATCCATGTATTGAGGGAGGAGGGAATAGATTTTATATGCATATATTGATTGCTTCTAAAAATTCTTTGACGCTATACTATAAGATAATTTATTAATTATGTTACGATAATTTACTTACACAATTCTTATTTTCAAATACGCATATTTCTTGAGACAAGAAATTTATTTTAACTGGCAGACATTGAAGCTCGCACTTGTAGGTTAATATGTTAATAGACTTGTAAAAATAAGCCCGTAACATATGTGCGATAATCTTCTAACATTTGTATATTCTATATTGGGAAGTTGTAGTTCCTATTTTTCTTGACTTCCTACTTTGATCCACTCCTATAAATCGTGATTATAATTTATAAGTTTCATTGAAAGCCAGTTAAAAGTAAACATAGAGTTCATTATGCGTTTCAAATAAATGCCAAGTAATATTTTAATTCAAAACTATCTTTGATTTGTTGTACGTGCCTTTTTTCCTTTTTTTTTTTTTTTTTTCTTTTTTAACTAATCTATAGAATCTAATATCTTGACTTGGGCATTTATTTATAACGTGTTGATTAAAAATGTACGTTAAATTCTTTAAAGTATCATTTTTATGCGTATACCTTCAACGATGTATACGATGTTTTCTAATCGATTGTGTTTATTAATAACGAAGATGTAGGAACTTAACGAATATTGAATAATGATTTTGATTTTTCGATAATAATTGCGTTGTAAACGATATTACGAACATTTATAGGTTCGTCAAATTGTTATAAATATCTTTTACTGCCAGTTTATCATATAAAATAATCATATAGTTCGGCATTCATGTCCATAAGTATTTTATTATTTTGTCTTATTTGATTTTGATTCGAAAGACATTGCACGAAATATTTACGTGCGGAAACAAAAAGATATTTTATACCGATGGTGATTACTTGTTACTATTAAACATTCTGCCGATTATAATTAATCGAAAGTATATTATTCATTCAGCAAATGATAAGTTAATGATAATATTGCGTATATCTTTGCGCAAAAATTTAGTAATACATTACATAAGGAAAGAAAAAAAAAAAAAATATAGAAAAACTCAAAAAATTTAAATAATAAGACGTCGAGCACATATTCCGTTGATAAAATTTTAAAGAAAATATCTATGATGTTCACATAACGTTAACTTGTCCTAGAGCATCATTATCGCGCGCCCTATCTACAAATATTCTACATCCATGTGAAAGGGCTAATGTTTGTTCGCAAATAATATTATACCTCAAAGCTCTCTGGAATTGAACGATTTTTTAAGACTTGAATTTTCTCTTATGAAATTTTCAGTGTGACGATATTTCTTGTTTATTATATCATAATAAATTTATGTATATCTTACATATAAAAAAGAAAAAAAAATGTACATGTGTACCAGTAATTTTATGCGAACAAACGAAAGTACATTAAAACATCCATGTACGTTAAAAAAACGTACTGTTGTTAATTTATTCCTATCTCCTTGCGTTCGTAAAATGTATTGTATAATCAATAACTAAGTATTAATTGTATTTAAAAATTGTACTCACTCATCGACATGCAAAAAACTGACTTCATAAAGCCGTAATTCTTTACCATCTTCAGAAGTCAAAGATAACGTTGTCTCATATACTCGAAAATCAGTCGGTAAAAGATGAACAATCATTGGAACGTACTGATTTGCTAATCTCACGTCTGCGTACATAGTAATATTTAAAAAATCAATCCTTTAGCATAATTCAGATATTATATAAACGGACAAAAAAAATTTTAAACAAACAGCAAGAAGGGTGACACTTACAATTAAGCAAATATATTTACCATTTATGATAAAAGTCTCTGGTACTGTGAGAAGATCACTTTCTTTTGATGCAGAAACAGAGTACATAACTTTTGCTTTAAATATATGCGTGAATTCTAAATTCGCGGTCTCAATGTTATGACCCATGAACCAGTGTATTAGTCTTAATCCAATATGTGTGTCTAATAATTGATACGTCATGTAACTTCATAAAATAGGTATTTTCATTGAATGAAAATGAAAAAAAAAAAAAAAAAGACAACTTAGTGTTACCTAAATATCGAGACCAGAACGCGCGTTCTTTGACATTTAATGTTTTCTGGAACATATGGGCTATACAGTTCCAAAGTTTATTATTCCGAGATGGTATAAGAACTGTAACGTTACATGGACAATCCGCATTCGATCCTCGGTCATCAGTGCAAATACACTCTTTGTATTCTTTATTATACTGTACCACAATATGATCGATTACAGTTGGTTGACAACGTGAAATTATCTATATTATTATATTGATAAATGTTAATTATATGCACATAATTTATAAATTTTTTAATAAGAATTTAATACTTGAATAATGAAGTCGCCCGTTTCAGATAGACAAATGAGCCAACATTTTCTAGTAGTAGGTGTTACACATGCAACGGTGATTCCTAAATTAACCTCCGTTACATCTTCATCAACTGTGATAATCTTTTGGTTCAAAAATAATCTTCTAAGTACTTTTCTTGTTCGTAATTCTGACCATTTTGTCATTTTTAAATTTGCTAAATAAAAATACATGTATTTAGTTTCAGACGGATATTTTGACATGATGTATATATTACATGTATTAGTCGGTTGCTCTTCCGTCATCCATATTTCGTAATCTGCTGCATTTTTATATGGTATTTTAATGATTAAAATGGTATTCAAGATTTGATAAAGTTTACTACGTATGATGTGTTTTTGCGATACTTCTAAGTTGTTAATGTTACCTTCCAATATATAAGTTTGATTAATACCAAATTGTGGGCCATATGCAGCACCGCATAGAAGTAAATACGCTAAAAAATATATGATTATGTAAACATAGTGTTATGTATAAGTATCGTTATTTATGTACCTTTTGTTTTTCTTATCTTTTTTGCATGAAAGCATATTTTCACTTGTACGCCGTCGTGAGCATTAATACGAATGTGCGATTGAGTTTGTACTAACGAGAAAAAACCATTGTCGTTGCCAATAAAAACTAACAAATATTCGACTGGATTATCCGTTACATTTGTAAAAGTTACTTGTTTAATGACAGTTTTCGTTAAAGGACAATTAAATCTTATCTTTATTAGTAAAAAAGAAAACACATGTTATGTTATTATCTTCGATAGAAAACAATTTTAATGTTTAAATAACAAACCTTTAATCTCGGTAAGTAGGAAGGTAAAGTTTCAAACAAATGGACAACTAGCATCAACATTTGCACACTGTTAGGATGAACAATTTGTGAGGGTGTTATCATAAAACCAAGTCTAATTTTTGTCCAGCTGGTTACCAAACAAATTGCATTGTGTAATGCCTTCAATTTTATACATGCAGATGTATTAATAATCATCATAAAAGAAACTTATTTTTAGTGCAAGTTATATAATTTACCTCTTCGATACTTTTGGGATTAATATATAAATTTGAAAAATACTCGTCAATTAGAAAAGGACAATAAGCACCAGTAACTGCGATTAATACGAGGCCGTCTGACAAAATGAAATCGAAATTATTGATATTCTTTTCATGTGCTATATTATTTTGCTTTGATGAAGTTAATGTTATTTTTTTATCGGTTAACCAATCTTGAGTTCTTTGTTCTTCATAATGATGATACAACCAAGATAACAATAATACTTCTTCGTTCGAACGATCACTACTTTCTTTTATACGTTCGTGCATAAGATTGATAACATTTTCGACGGATTTATCATGAAAATCTATCATTCTTTGAATACTGGAAAAAAGTGATAATTAAAGTAAATAATTTATTTATAAGAAATACATTTAAAACGAATTCTCTTCAAACCTCTCAGTCGTCGACACGAACTCTCGAGAATTTATAAATCGCTTTGAAAATTCTTCTGAACATACTGTTAATTTTGTTCTTAATTCATTCTCATTTATATAACTTAATTTAAAACATTTATATGTTTGCAAAATTAAATCCAGCCAACATTGTTTGCTTCTTGATTCGAATAATGACTTAGATAATTTTGTAAATTGATAAGATTCTATTTTCTTTCTTTGTAACTGTGAAATATACTTTATTAGATATTTTGTAGTTCAATCGTCAATAAGAACTTACAGAAAATTGTATGGAATCAATGAAAGTAATATAATCATTGTAATTCAAAAGAAAGTATGCTGATACATGAGCCAAACATGCTCCTTGTTCGAGTAAAAAATCGAGTATTCTTTCATATTGTCGAAGGATAACATCAATTCGTAAAATATCATCCAGAGGCAATGATGGCCTAATAACATTGAAATGATATTCTTTTTGACAATATTTAACACGTGATAATAATGAAAGAACATTGATTTATGAAACAAATTGCTTACAATTTCTCAACATAATTATAAATTTTTGATCCTATTAATAATTCTAATACATCGACGAAAGATTTACCAAATGATCGATTCTTTTGTTTAATATTACTACTTTTTGTTTCTTCTTGATTGACGATCGAGAAAATAGCTGTGATACCATTCGAAATATTTGCATAGAAACTATATTTAAAAATATTTGTATATAACCATTGCTCGACGCATAGTAGTATACCATGCATATGTTGTTCATAATCACTGCAAAATAAAATTTATGCCACAAATACGTGTATATATGATATAATACAAAACTAAAATAATATTTATGCTATTACTTCACAATTCCATTATTCTCTGGAAAATAAGGATACATTATTTTGCTAGAAACGTTATTATCCTCAACAGATATTTCGATAGAAGAGGTAGACAAATCTTCCAGACTTTGAGTTTGGTTTAAAAATACCTCTTCTTCCTGAATATATTCGTTATCATCAATTTCATCTTTCTCAATTTTTTCCGTATTAAATTTCGAAGTCAATAATTTTTTTTTAACATTGGATGATTCTTGGTACGAAATTCTGGTTTGTGATCTTACAGTAGAATTTTTTTCCTAATATATGCAAATAGAGGAAAAAACATTTACCGAAAATTTATCGTTGAAATATAATGTATAACGCAATTTAAAAATATACTTGTCTTGGAAAGTATAAAGAATTCTGTTTATTATTGTAATCATCTTCTTCTGTTTCATATTCAATAACTGAATTCGTAACAGGCATTGCTATTTCTTTTTCGTAAATTATTTTGTCATTATAATCGAACGTAGTTGTAAGATAAACGTGAGTTGTCAGCAAATTATTATCTGCTGCCGCATAAACTGTCACGAAGCATACAACAAGGCTTCGTTCAGCGTGAAATTCAATCTTTGTGCAAAATGATACTGTTGAATTGCTTTTAAACGAGACAATAACATCTAATTCGGTGTACCTTAAAATTAACGTAATAATTTAATATCGTAACTAATTATTATTTTATCGTATAAAAAGAAATGTATATAATACAATATTACTTACGATGTAGCAGGAATAATATTATTATTTGGAAAGCGAATAGTTAACATATCATTTTTAAAATAGCCACTACATCTATCAGGTGGTAATATATTCCATGAAATGTTCGAAGTATGCTCAAAATATTGAGCTTTTAGTTTGAATCTTTCCTCTATACAAGTATTAAAAGGTACAGGTAAAAGGTATATTTCAGAGACGTCGGCTTTCATTGATTCTTCTGCATTAATACCATCAAAATGAATTGTATTAAATAATATATCTTCTGTATTCCTTCGTATAAAAACTAGGGCTTCGAGCTTAAAAGCTCCCCGACAATTTGGCTTGAATCCAATAGAAAAAACAATTTTTTCTCTTGGAAGTAACATACATACAATTGACGTCGACGTTATCATTGGAAAGGTACCATAAGACCAATGGATATAAAATGGACAGTCTTCCTCTATGAAATTATCTGTTTTTATAGTTATTATAACTTCTTTCAACGTATCAGGATTGTCGATTCTAAGCTCATCTATTACCTGTACGAATTATTCCAAAAGTAAAGCTAAAGAATCATTATCAACATTATTCCTTAAGACTCACATTATCGCTGGCGACATTAAAATTAAATTTGAACTTATTGAACAGTACAGCACGTCCAGCAACCGTGAAATTAATAGAAATAATAGGTAGATTCAAGGGTAATTTAAGAAACGTAATTCCTTTTATATCTTTATAAAATTCTTTTTGTGACAATAGATATTCATGTGATTTTAATGTTTTCGGATCTGTTTCCAATACTGGTCCAAGTAAATCATTGATAATTATTGGAAGATAAAAAACATAACTTGCTGGATCGAGCGGTTGAAAATGTAGATAAAAACTCATACTTGATCCTGCTGGAATTATCACACTCGTCTCCTCTTCTACTAATTTACAAAGAAAATATAAAATTAGATAAAATAGTAAACAATTTTTACGAGAAAATAATACATACCTACGATATTTTTGTTTGGTATTATTACAACGCTAAATTCAGGATACTCTTCTAAAACAAATTGCAATTTTGACCTAGTTGTTCCAATATTATTTACCGTTATCAGATGACTCTGAAATGTATCTATGATTACACGATGCTGTTCTATGAAATATGGTGTAAATTTTAATTGTGGAAATGGCACGCTTCCTGTAACATTCCACTGTAATTTTATATGCTTTTGAACGATAATGCATATTATAACGGTAAAATCGATACATACATCGAACTTGAAAGATGCCTGATAAAAATATATTTTATTAAATATAATAGGAATAATTTTTTATATAAGAAAAAAGTTAAAAAGAAACCTCGAGAATAGCAATCCCTCGTGGTGGTACTATTCCATTCGGTGGATTAATTTCGCACCCACGTATTAAAGATGCAGAGTCAATTTCATAAAAAACCTCTGTGAGTTCAGAATTAAATAAAATTCCGTACGCTCTGGATGGTAAATTAAGAGATATATCCCCTAAATTTGTACGATTATTGACGAATACAACTTTTGGCTTTACGGGTAATACGACATTGCACTGCAATGTCGAAAAAGTCCCGCTTTCGCATTTTATAATCATCTCAGCAAAAGGTGATCTTGAAAAATCAGTATTGTACGACACATACGTATTTAAAATACTGTTACCTCGTATAGTACCATATTTTGGCTCTATATAGAAACTAGAAGAGTTAAGTATGTTCCATCTACATAAAAAAAATTCTATTAAAAAGAAAACATTATTTTGTCATTTTTTCAGTTATATTAATTAAATACAGACTTGAAGCACGTTGGAGCATCCAATTTGTTTCTAATTTGTATAATGGACCACTGTGGTCTATATGATTCATCTTCCAAATAATCTTTTCCGATTATAATTTCTCGCTTATTGATGGATAAATCCTTATGTACAATTACTGCGATTACGTTCAGTTCGAAAAGGTGATTGTCATTGATATTATAATTTATCAAATTATTAAATTTTCCCATTCGATCGCTGTAAAACTCAACGAGCTTTGTCATAGTCTTTTCAGGTTGTAAAATTATTGTATCCCCTTCAGGAAATCGAATATTTTTTAAATGACTTATAAATTGAATTTTTATCGAAAATTCATTTTTGTTACAAGCAATTAATTGTTGATAGCTAAATGTTTTCCATGCCACCTAAGAAGGACACATTTACCAATTTTATTTATATAAAAATCATATTAATTTAATTACCATTCCAAAATCGATTGTTGTAGGATAAATGTAAACATTATATATTTGTAACGGCGATAACGGAATCAACACTTCAGCGTTGATTTCAGAACTCGAAGGTTTCTTATCAAGGAACTTCTCGCAAGGAAATATCCGTGGTAATTCTTTAAACCGTTTAGGAATTCGCGTAAGCCGAGAAATGATTTCAGCATCGTTATCTGCATTATGAGAAAATTTCACCACCGATGTTTCCATTATATTTTTACGTGATAATCGTGACATATGAAGATAAGCAGCCCAATACAAACGGTGCTTATTTACGGTATTCGCTTGTTTAACGGATAAAGCTTCAGGATGAATAGGACCACCCGAGTAACGCGGTTTACCAGTAAAAATAGTTTTTACCTAAACAGAGTTAAAATATACAAATATTTAATATTTTCAATAGAATAAATGTGTGATAACTATTATACATACCGGTAATCCTCTATAAGGTCTCAAAGATTTTTGTGTGTCATTTGGATAAGCAGGTACACTATCAAGAATAATATTTGCATTAATTAATTTTTTATTTGCCCACGGTCTTTTCGGATCTTTTTCAACTAATAACATTGCCTGTTGTGGTTTCTTTATATTCGAACCGAAAGTAGCACATTCCGTCATAAAACCAACTTCATGAGTTATCAATGGAGTTATCCCTGAAAAAAAAAAAATGTCTTTTCTAAATAACAGAAAATATGATTCAACAGTCAGAAGAGATTACCTGTAACGAACTGAGTCATCGGTTTTCTAGTCTTGAGAAGAACATTTACCATGCATGTCACGCGATAAGTACCGATTTTCACTTTCGTTGGATATTTCGATAAAACTGAATCTTCAGAATCCATAATAACATTGATTAAAAGCACAAACGAAGATCCAACTATTGAATTCAAAAGATGTATAAAGTTAACAAAGATAAATAGTAACGCAAATACAGATTTACCATTTTCTCTAGCTTGAACCTTAACGATCACTTCAATAGATCCTTCAGGTTTCAATTTCGCAGATTTTGGAATAAATTGAACAGCTGGCCTTGGTTGACATTGAAACGAAACTGATTCAATCTTCGATAAATTTGAAATACAAATGACACGTTGAGAAATTTCTCCAACATTTAGATCACCGAAGTATAGAATGTCGGGCTGTAGATTGAGTTTCATTATTTCCATCTCGCCATAAAGACAAAGTCTAACAACATTATCGACTGGTTGAACAATCGAACTATTACGAGATGTTGAAGACATTGGGGAGTCCAAAAATGTTTCTTCTAAAATTAGATATTTTATTATAAATAGTAAAAAAAAATTTGAATAAATTAACATGTGAATATAAAACTGACGCATGTCAACTTTATCAACGGCTTCATCAACAAAAGTTTCCTTTATGTTGTCAATAGCTGAAACAAATAGATTTATATTTGATAAAATATCTATACAAAAAGTTTTTATCTAAATATTTGATAGCAAAAAGAATCACCCGAAATTTTTACTGTTGCTTTACGGATTTTTATTATTCTGATAAAAGCCATAAAATCATTATTCTTATTTTCCATTTTTTTATATTTTAATTCTTCTTCATTATGTAATATTTGTCGAGATTCTAATGATCCCATTGTTGGACAAAAACTAAATATTCAGTTATATATTGAAATCACAAGTTCTATTTTCTTTATTTTATAATTCATTGTGGACTCACCCAATTTCAAAAATTATGCCCTCGAAAGAATCAATACGTCCTTCGGTTGGATTAATTTCGAAAGCGCCATAAACTGGAAATTCCTTGTGATTGATAGTCTAAAGAAAGAAATTAATCTGTTTTCAATTAATTTATTATAAAATAGCTTAGAGTCTCAAGAATACTTTTCGTAGCTGCTTCCATGAAATATAAAATTATGCTTAATTACCCGAATATTATTCTTCAATTACCCGAATTGGCTTCAATTCATTATTAACTTCGCCCAGCACGATGTAATTGCAGGCTTGAGATGAGATATTCCGTAGAACAAACGTATTATACTTGCGCGTTTTCTCTACTGTCGGTGGAAAATCTATAAGAGTGAAATCTCCTATTGTATTTGGATGATAAATGATTAAACGATGAGTGATGACATTCACTTTCAATGGGACTCGAATATTCGGAGTTGATTTGATCCTAAAATTGAAGTAAACAATATATATATATATATATATATATATATATATATATGTGTGTGTGAAAATAATCCTTTAAAGAATCTTACCAAAATTCATTAAAAAATACACCTTCCTTTAGGCTTGTTATTTCAACTTTCAAAGTTACCGTTTTATTAGGTCGAACTATACCTCGCAATGGTTTCACGCTTATATCAAGATCATTTTGGCCTATATCTATGGAAAATCTATGTGTGTGCGCGAGGGGTAAGTAATTAAATATATTTTAAGATTATTTCCTATTTCTCAAATGATAATAATTTTTTTGAAAATTTAAATAAGAATAATCACCTAGTACTTTTCCCACCTTCATTAAAGATAGTTATTACTTTAGGTTCAGAAATGTAGCCCACATCGATAGTACCAAAATCAATCGATGTTGGTTTAATGCCAATGCGTTCCGTTATAAGCGTACAAACTACACAATAATCGAGGATCTTGTCATTGATTTCAATTGGAATTATTGCACGCGGTAATGCAGGTCTTTTAAAGGCGAATATTACTGAACTTGATATACTTAATCCAGGACTTAACATCACTCCTGTTTTTGAAGTCTTTACTTGAAAAGCCTATAAAAATAATGTAAATAATTTAACGATTAAATTAGGCATCGTTCTTTATGTAATAATTATCTATAATCTATTGTTATCCACCAAAGAAGTTGGTTCCCGTATCCTTATAAATGCTGGTTTAGTACCAACATTTTTTATAACAATGTTTTGACTGCTGGTAAGGCCTTCCCTAGCATCTTTAAATTCCATAAAATTTGGAGTAATCTGAATATCATCATAATAGCTAATTGGTACTACCTCAACCATTGTAGGAATAGGTTTCGTTTCTGTATTTTCTTGCATCAGGACAACCGAACGTTGCATCTGTAATCAATATTAAATTTCAACTTATATTTTAGAGAGTATAAGTTATATGTAAAATATAAACAATTATATCATTAAATATAATATTTTTATTTGATATCTAAACATTGTGTTAACAAATATAAGAAAAGATGATATAACAATTTGATTTCGTGTAACGTTCAAAATGGTATCATCGCGGTTTTCAGTATTATTTAACTTCCCAATAGTTATAATATTTTTTTCCATATTGCTCCAAATCAATCGTATTTTATGAATAAAATAATAAAAATATTCAATTAATAAAACGAAATAAAATATCACATCCGATAATAATAACCGAAATATTCATATGGACTGTCAAGATTTTCTTTTTTTTTACAGAAGCGAATAGATCGGAAAAATGTGAGCGTTGTAAATTGCCATGTATGTATATATATATACATATAACGGTTATATATAACATAAAATTTTACATAAAATAAAAATATCATTTGCGAATAAATCTAATTATTCTCTATTAAATGATAATATCATCTTTATTAGGTTGCCAATGAATATCAGGTGGCCCCATCAGCGGAATTTTTTCTATAATACTACGAATCCAATCACCATATAGAGATACCTAAAATATAATATATAAATATTATAAAAATATTAAATATTATGATCAAAAAGAGCTTTTTATACATACTTTCATGACATTATATTAATATAAATAAAATTACTTTTGTAAATATAGCATAATAGTTTGGATCGCAAATGCTAGTTCCCAATCGTCGAGGACTTATTGAAACGACACCATGAACTTCCCAAATCGCTGTATTTGGTCGACGCAACATGAAACCTTCACCGCTATCACCGTTACATACTCCTGTACCATTTGCCCAACCAGCACAAAACGAAGTATATGTTATATACTTCCTAAAATTCTTGCGCTGAGCTTCACGACACTTTTCGTTTGAAATAACTCTCATCGAAGTAATTCTTAAAGTAGAACTATATGTATCGTTCTCAGTAATACCCATACCTGTATAATACTTTGATTCAATGATTACGGTAACTTTTCGAAAATATAGCTATATTTATTGCCCAACAAACCTACCAGCCACAAATCCATTGTCTCCATTTTTTTGAGCCTGCAGAAGAGTAAAATCAGACTGCAAATTTATACAAGCTGGTCTAACAACCTCGTTTATCTTTACTGGCATTTTCAAAATAAGAAGTGCAATGTCGGAAGCATAGTTTCCTTGATGATCTTGGTACGAATTTTGTATCTCAATTTTATCTATATCAAGCACTTGAGCGTTCGCTTCTACGTTATCTAATGTGTTTGAAAGAATTCCAAAAGCAACGCGTATTGTTTCTGGAAGAGTTTTCCAGACGCAATGACCGGCAGTGAGTACTACACGTTCACCGATCAACGTACCACCACAAAAAAATTTCCATTGACCATTTTCATGCGAAAAGAGCGTAGCTTGCCAAGGCATATATTCTTCGCTTTGTACTTTCCAACCGTTTACAATTAATGTGACTGTAAAAAAATCAACTTCATCTTTTGAATCATGTCAATTTTTTTATAAAACAAGTTACCAACCTGAAGATTTGCGTATTCCACAAACAGGAATACAGCTTAATGGTGTTTGACTCCATGTCCCATCGTGAAGACATATTATTCGCGTGGATCCAGCTTGACGCTCATAAAACATAGGACATTCAATAAAGGCGTTCGTTCCAATAGGCACAGAGTTTTCACAAGAAATCCAACCTTTACGTGGTCCCCATTTTGATTCGCATCTTTTTATAGCTCCATTGGTTTCCAAGATCGGTGGACAAGTTATACGCAACGTATCGTTATCTTTAAAATCATGAAATCTATAATATGCAATAAAATATAGCAATAAAATAAGTATATAATATCATACGTACTATTAGAACAAATTGGGATAGAAGGTAGCCATCGATTATTTTGACAATAAATACTATTGGAACCCTCTAACCATCCGTCAGGGTCACAGGTGTAATCTAAACGAGTAAGTTCAGGAACGACATCACCAGGTCGACATCGTAAACAACCTCTTGTCTTATAGTGAGTTCCTGTCTTCGGGCCAGGAAGTCGACAGGCACCCTCGGGCAAAACTGTACCGCAAAGTGTTTCATCCTCATCACTCCAATCGTAACAATCCGGTCGTAAATTGCAGATAAATTCGATAGGAATGCAAGCGCCATAAAAACAGCGGTAATGATCATCTCGACATCTGAATATATTTTATTAATATAATGTTATTTTAAACTAACCAAAAGCTTATTTTATAAATATTTAAATAAAAACAGTTCCCCATACTCTCGTTGAATGCACATTTCGCTGTTTTCATCGGAACCATCTCTACAATGGCGAATACCGTCACAGATTTTGGTAATAGGTATACATTGTCGCTCGTTCTCGCAAGCAAATTCATCTTCTCTGAAAGATAAAATAGAAAGTATAAAAAAAGTTAAGAAAGAAATGTAGAAATAATCAACCTGCACTCATATTGAGAACATTCAATTCCATTGCAATTGGTCGCTCCACATATCGACGGATCTTCGTCAGTGCCATCGAAGCAATCCTTTATGCCGTCACAAAGAACTTCTTGATAGACACATCCTCCATATGAACATCGATAGGTATGATCAGGACAAGAATATTCTCGACAGAGTGAAACATCTTCGTCACTTTTGTCTGAACAATCGATATATCCTATTTTGGAAAGTATCTTACAAATTATTATGAAACTTTTGAAACGATTAATTAAATAATCCTTTATATATACCGTTACAAACATCTGCGATGGGAATACACTCTAACCGAGGCGTAGAGCATTGATATTCTCCGACGGAGCATGTCTGATTAGATTGAAAATTGCAACGAGCTTCATCGCTTCCGTCGATACAATCCTTGATACCATCGCATCGTGATCCACGGATCACACAAGCTCCGTAAGCGCATTTGTACATATTTAAAGGGCAACTACGAAAGGATATATAGATAAAATAAAAATTTTGCTCAGTTCATAATATAATGTATAAAGCTACAATTAATAAATCTTACAGTATATGCTGACACAATTTGCTTGTTTCATCAGAAGAATCTGGGCAATGAAATGAACCATCACATACATTGATCAAAGGTATTTGATTGCCATCGGTACAAATGAACATACTTGTTGTTGATGAAATTTGCTCGCTGAGAGCGATATTTATGATTTTTCCTAGAACGAAAATTTTTTATAAAGATCACAGATTAACAAAATAATCATATGTTATTTTTTAAACGTACCCCAAAAAAGGACGGTAAGTACTAATGCTGCGGACATGGCTTTACCAATAGCTTATCGTATGTACGGAAATTCTATCTAGATGCATTTCGTTCTTTATATAATCTTTACGCTAAAACATCGATTATATTCAAACAATAGCTCGGTGATAATATTCAGAATGATGAAAAAAATACTCTTTCAATCTCTCTTAACTTTCAAGTGCTTTTAACAATATCTTTTGAATATTATCTGAACATATTCAATTATATCATTCTATTAAGCGTATCATTACATTTTCTTATATAATGTAGTATGGTTATTCTTCCTGGAAAGAAATGAAAGAGCATCTACTTTTTTCCTGACTTTAAAGACAATCATAAAAGCCATGAAATCGATAAGATTGCGACATTTGAACTTAAGGAAATTTAACGGGCTGACAGAAATGATTTACTTCGTTATGAATCTAAAAGATTAGTCATCAAAATGTTTCTTTTCGACGAAAATATTCGTCATCCGATAAGAAAGATTTATTCCTCGTAATCACCATGTGAATATCTCAAGATGTCAATTTTACTAGATCGAGCTAATGTAGTCGAAAGATAGTTAAGCATTTTAAAATATCAATTGAATAGAGGAAACGAGATAGAAGTACAGTATCTTCGTTTACTTTACTTATTTACATTTTTTTCCATGTGTAAAAGGTAAATGATCGACAAAGTTGTCTTGGGGCTGTATAACAAGCCGCAAAATTTTTTAATGTTATATGTTCAGGGCGTGAATAACCGTTATCAGGACTTCGTTATCAAAGTTTGAAGAGCCAAGAAGAGGTGCGCCTAGTTACGTTGCCCACCGTGAAAACGATTCGATCTTCGCAGTTTACATTCAACTGTCGTCTTGTACTTCGAATATCCACGATGAAGGCTCAATTGCTGCTGATAGTTTTTGTTGCAAGTACTTATGCAATAGACAAATGTAAGTAAATCTATTCTAAAATAAAAACATAATAAAATTTTTCTACTCGATGTATCTAATATATAAGAAGTATAAAATAACTAATCTAGAGAACAATATTTGTAATATGTAATAATATAATATAAATATTTTAAGAATCTATATCTCTTTATTGTAAGTACGTTTGCTAAAGAATTATTCTTACTTTTACACAATATAGAATATTATGAACTAAGATCAATTAAATAGAGAAAATTATATAGAGAAACATATAAATTTTATTCAAGACGAATAAAATTGTAGAGTCTATGAATAAATACTATAGTAATCAAAAGAGCAACATATTATAAACGTATTATATAAAGTAAATGAAACGTAATAAAAAAATCATAAATTTACTACTTTGTAACTATTGATCACGAAGGTACATTCGTCATATCTCATGTAAGATAAATAGATCAACAGAAATCGGGGCGAAGCTTATCTCAATGCCGTTGCGATAAAGTTCTACAAATCAATGACGGTATACATAGATGATCGAAATTCAATTTTGTACTTTTTTATGTAAATCGCATATTCTACATTCGTGCTATATTCATGTCTATCGATACAGATGCAAAACTTTTTATAAAGATATTATCAAATCATGAGAAAACAAAATTGTTAAATATAACATTGTTTTAATAATTTTTTAGGATTTGCAAATTTTATATTATCATTTTTTGCAATAGATAAATTTTGTATGCCAAGCTCAAACGACAACTGTCAAAACATAGAAAAAGGCGATAGTCAAATTGAATGCATTCGCGTAAGTGACAATACTGAATGTGCAATACGTTTAGCAGAAGGCAAAGCAGATTTCGGTTTATTCAGTGCAGATGCATTATTACTGGCCTATCAATTTTATCCCGATGAAATCGTACCTATTTTCGGATTAAGGCATAGGGACAAACTTTTGCGTAAGTAATTCATCTTTAAAATCGAGAAAAAATTATATTAAATCTACTACGAACTACATCATTTTATAATCCACTTTTTTTAGAGAAATATGAATTTCAATCTGTGGCTGTAGTATCTTCGGACATTTCCATTGCTATTAACAGTGGTTTTGAAAGTTTAAAAAATGCCGGTCTCTGTCATCCTGGGTTCAGTAAAGCACAATGGTGGAATGATTACATTTTGAAATATTTTGAAAAAAATACGTACGAAGCTGATTGTCAAACAAATATAACTGCGATAGAAAATGAATTAAAAAATATTAAATCGTTCTATGGTAAAGCGTGTAGACCAGGTGATTGGGCATCTGATGTTAATTTTAGCGCTGCTCTCAGTAAGTAAAATATATTCAATTGTTTTGTTCATATAAAATTATGCATTAATACGTAATTAAATCGTAAAGAGAAGAAATACCCTGAGCTTTGTGCCTTATGCGATAATACGACTGCTTGCAAGTATACAAATGATGAGAAACATGGCCACATAGGTGCTTTGGATTGTTTAACATCGGGACGTGGAAAAGTAGCATACGTAGCACTCGAATACGTTCATCAATACTTCAAAGTAAATTAATGTACAATATTTTTGTAGATTCCTGCAGAAAAATATAGAGAAATTTGAATACTATTTAAAAACTATTAAAAATACAACATAATTAATCGTATATGTTTCAGGAAAATCAAAAATCTCAGTATCGATTTTTGTGTCCTGATGGATCCCTTCATAATTTAACTAGTAATAATCCTTGCTCGTGGATCAAACAACCATGGGGTGCAATTGTTGCTAGAAAGTATACGTGATAATTAATACTGAAATTATCATAAACTCTAATTATCAGATGTAATATAAATGTTATGCTAATTAAATAATAATGTTTCAATTGTAGAAAAGTGGCAGATCAACTTACAAACCTCTTAACTCTCTGGTTATCGGGATCAGCAACATATGCTGTTGAATCATGGTCAGAATCCTTAAAAAGATTTATAGAAGAAAATAACGGTGTCATCACAAATATTACAAGACCTACGTCTTTAGTTAGTTATTTGGCAGAAGGAAGAAAGGAAGTAATACTTTCAGACGTAAAAACTTGCGGCAACGTTATTCGTTGGTGTACTATAAGCATTCTCGAGAGAGCAAAATGTGAATGGATTGCGAAAGAAGCGATAGCTCTTGGTATCGAACCGAAAATTTCTTGCTGGCAAACCAATTCAACATTCGAATGTTTCCGTGACATTGCCGATAATAAAGCCGATATCATTACTATCGACTCAAATTATGGATACATAGCACGAAAGTAAGTTACTCGAAAAACCCCGAAGTAATTCGTTATTAAAAGACAATAACGATGATAAACTAATAGTCTAATATTTGAAATTCGTTTCATTTCATAGAGTTTACAATTTAACGTCCATCCTCTATGCTGAAACCGACAAACAAATCATGAAGGATAGTATGATCATGGCTGTTCTTCGGAAACCCGAAGATGGCAACTATCCGATAAACAATTTTCAACAATTAAAGGGTCATAGAGCTTGTTTCCCTGAATATGGTGGAATATCTTGGTTGAGTTTCGTTAAAATTGCTCGAATGAATCGCATTATTTCGCCAGTTTCTTGTAATTACCCTAGTCTCCTCAGTAATCTATTCTCTGGCGCTTGTATGCCCGGTATAAAGAACAATAATTACGAGAAGAGTATCACATCGGCTATTGCAACCAAGCTTTGTTCCGTTTGTCCGAAAACAAATGATACTCATTGTACGGCAGATAATGACAACCCTTATTATGGTGATAAAGGAGCACTAACATGTTTAAAAAATGGAGACGGTGATATAGCTTTTGTTGAAATCGGTAATATAAAAGGTAGGTGGAATGCATTCTTTGGCTAATTTAATCCTTATTAACTATTTAAATAATATTCATTTTCTTTCATGTGTTGAATTGATAAAGAAGAGAAAAATAATCTCAACCAATATCACATTTTGTGTAAAAATGGCAGTTTGGCTTCAACAACAGGATTAAATTTGGATAAACCAGAGCTTTGTGCTTTATCTGTAACCATCAATAGCGAAGTAAATACTTTATACGTTTTCATTATGATGTCATTAATTCTTTATCTTTTAATTATGACTTTTAAAATAAGAGGAAACACTTTATATCGTGTAAATATTTTTTTCTTATAGGTGGTTGGTCGAAAAGAGTACACAGAGATCGATTCCTTGAATGCAATTATGTCCTTACTAAAACTTCAAGATTGGTTAGGATATCGCGTTTATACATTGAGAGTACTCCATATCTATGGAAAATTTATTGGCGTCAATGATCTTCTGTTTAAAAGCTCTACTATTGGTTTAGAATCCACAACATCAAAAATCGAATCTGTATTAGCTTATAAAGAACTTTTTAATCATGTCGATGAATGTTCATCAGCTGGATTATTAATGTTTTCAAATGTTACTTTAATCGCATTAATAGTAATATCCATTTATTCTATGATATGAAGCTAATATTAAATTATAAATTGTAAATACACATGTTAAGTATGTGTAAAATTGAAACACATTGTATATTCTTTTGTAAGAATACAAAAGTAATAATAAATGACATTCGTCAATTTTTATTATTTTTAATACTGTGAAGTTGTATAATAATAAATTAATAATAACGATCTGTAACAAATCAATTTATCCATATTATACAATTAATGTATAAAATATCTCTTTAAAATTATACATAAATATAAAACATGTCTTTTTAAACACACCATATACATTCATTACAAATTATCATATTTAAATGTGTTATAATTCAGTAATTTACATATGTACAAATCTATTAAATAGTATATTATAATTTGAATTATATTTGTACTTAACTAATCTTTATATCTTTACCAACTGCTTCATTTATTGAAGAAAAACCATCTTTCTTAAGTATTTCATTTAATTCTCTTTTTATTTTTCCAACTATTGGTGGACCATTATATATATATGATGTATATAATTGAATCAAAGAAGCCCCAGCTTTAATTTTATGATATGCATCTTCCCCAGAGAAAACACCTCCTACTCCAATAATTGGAATTTTACCATAAGTCCGTTTATACATGTCTGAAATAATTTTGGTAGAAATGTCTGTAAGAGGTGCACCACTAAGTCCACCACTTTCTCTCTTGTTTTCATTCACTAGATTTACACGTGAAGTTGTTGTATTGCATAAAATCAAACCATCAATTTTTGTTTTTGTATGTAGAACAATATCTGCTATATCCTGTCGTTCAGTTTCAGATAAATCTGGTGCTAATTTTAAAAGTAATGGTTGTTTGCTACCTATGATTTGTCTTATTTCATTCACTTTTGTCAGCAACATTTTTAAATTTTGTTTACTTTGTAAAGATCTAAGTCCCGGTGTATTAGGACTGGATACATTAATTACAAAATAATCTGCTACATCTGAAAATTTCTTAATACCATTTATGTAATCTTGCGCTGCATCTTCAGAATTTTTATTTTTGCCTAAGTTAATACCAATGATACCAACAAAATCTTTATTTTCTTTAAGCTTTTTAATACGTTCCCATACTTTATCATGGCCATCGCTATTGAAACCATAACGATTAACAATTGCATTATCCTCTAATAATCTAAATACTCTAGGCTTAGGATTACCTGATTGTGGCATAGGTGTTATGGATCCTTCAATACATAATAAAATTAATAAAATTAAAATTATTATAATATTTAATATATATTATTAATTACATAATAAATACTATAATAACATTATAAATCATTTTCTTACCTATTTCTACAAAACTAAAACCTATTTTATGCAAGCCTTCAATAGCTTCTCCTTGTTTATCAAAACCAGCAGCCATACCAAGAGGATTTTTAAATACTAAATCCCAAATACTTGTTCGAAGTGAAATAGGATCATTTAATTTTTCTTTAGGGACAAATCCCCATTTTAAAGCTTTTATTGCCATAATATGAGCTACTTCAGGATCTATTTGTTGAACCAAAGGTATTGCTATCTCTTTATAAAATTTTTCATTTCCTTGATAAATGCATATTCCACCAAATAATGCTGCAGCTGAACTTGTAACAGTTATGAACGATTTGATTTTGGCCTTATTACTTAATCGTTGTGCCATATTTAATATTGCATATTTTCAACATACAAAATAAAATAAAAATATCTAATTCTTCAACGTGCATTTACGATATAAATCTTTTTTGTGTCATAAACAAAATACTAAAGATAATTACAGTGATACCAGCTTTGTAATATTTCAACTGTATCTTCGATAATATATTATCATTTCAAATTTTAATTACAAACGATTGTAATCAATTTTGATAAAGAAAATCATAATTAATCATTTTTAATAAGATAATTTTATCTATGCCATTATAACGAATAATTTTTTATTTAAAAGTAAAATATATTCGTACGCATATTATTTAATAACACAATAAAATTATGAATATAGAAAATTTATTATTTTATCTTTCTCAATTTTAATCAAAAATTTACTTTATATTCATTTATATTACAGTAGTTCATAAGATATTAGGCTAAGTTTAGATAATTATTCATTCTTTTTTAATATCAAAAAATTCATCTAAAAAGATAATGTGCCGACATTGGCGCACCTATGAATACAAGATATAACTAAAATTTTTATTTTTTCCTACAAATTTGGCGTCCCTGCTCGGATTGTCGGAAGGTTCTACATTCAACATTATTTACATTGTTTTAAAACGTTTTGCAGAAAACCGTTAATTGTGTGTTTTTTTCTTTATTAATACATATTTAGCAAATCTGGATGAAAGCAGGGAAAAAATGATTGCCGCCTCAGATCCGGTGGTACGTATTTCTCTTTTAAATTATATAATAAAATTAATATGATTTATAAATATACTTGATTAATTCTTATAATAATAAAACGGTAATAATGAAAGCATTTATAAAGAAACTTTATATTACTATGCTTTGTAATAGACATATCCGTATGTATATATTATATATGTGTATTGAAAAACATATATTTTATATATGTCATTTTTAAGGAATATATTCCTGGTGGACGTCAAATTTATTCAAAACATCCTGGGTCAGTAATAAATCAACAGTCATTAAATAATTCATCTACGCCAGGAGAAAATATTCTATTGGAAAAACTCAGTCAAGTTAATATATCAGAAAAATCTTTTGTAAGTTGTCATTATTATATGTTATTTTGATCAACTTTCTAAATATATGCTAACTTAATAAAATGTATAGAAAGAGTTCTGGTTAATACGTGACAATGATACGTGTGGAGAAGAAGAATTATATTGCTCTGGAAAAGTTGCAATTCATTCAAAGGGTGATCAATCCACTCGTGTACTTGAAACTTCATATACTTGTGAAACTGACATAAAACATGCATTATGGTGTACTTTTTGTACAAGTATACCAGATCATTTATCAAGAGGGAAAAATCATAATAATGAGGAGCAATTAGGTGAAACAATAGGATGTATTTGTTTACTAGATTCCTATACTCTTAGGGTTTTTACAGAAAATGGTGAAGACTATGTGTCTAGTTTACAATTTCAGGTAAAATTTATTTCCTTAAAATCCTGGGATTCTTTTTTTCAATATTATGATTAATAATTTATAAATTTAAACAATATAGGTTTCTGCTGTTTGGCCAACAAAGTATGGTATTTTACTTGAAAAAGCACAAATTCCTAAGCAAAACATTTCTGAAACAAGGTATTTTATGACTTATGTATTATTAATGGTTATATAATTTTACAGTAGCAGAATTTTTCTTTTTACACTTTTTAGGTATACTTCATCAGAGACATGTAAATATCCATTGCAAGCTGATGCCAATTTACCTGTAGCATTTTCACTCATGCATCCTTTGGATGAAATATGTCCATTACTTATTAAGCATGGTAAAATTATCTGTACTATCATATCTTATAATGTAAATTTTAACTCATTGGCTTATTATATTTAAATATTTAAAGGAAAATTTATGAATTTAAATGTAGATCCAAATGAACAGTTTTTGATAAAATATTTAATAAATTTATATATAAAATAAAATATAAAGAGATTATTGTGCCAATGGGTTAACAAAGGATATATAAAATAAATAATACTCTGAAACACATTTATTGAAATACTCACAGGAAATGTATCATATATGTGTGAATCAAATCAGCAGATTGTCTTTACTAGTTCTGAACCATCATTGGCTGTAATATATGATGAAAAAACTGGATTACATTCTGTGTATAAAATACGGAAAGCTTTGATAGAAGAATGTCAGATGGTTTGTAGAAACAATGAAACAACACAAAGTTTATTCAATTTTTCAACAAGTGCATCACCATTAAATATTGGTAGTAATATGTCAGCTAATAAAAACTATTCTAATAAAAGTCATATAAATATGTTTGGTAAGCTATTTTTAATCTTTAATTATATTTAATTTTTATATATTTGACAAAAACACTATACAATTTAATTATTCAGGCATAGTTAATCCACATTTAAGTAATGTTGGAGGTGGATATGGCATACCAAATAGTCCTTTTGGATCTCGAGGTACTTCATACACTACAACAGGTTCATGTGGTCAATCTCCTTCGCAAGTGCAGCAACAACATTCACGTTCTCAAAGCCCAATGGCTACCATTTCACGTTGTCAATCTCCAACACATTCAGGATTCTCTCCCTTACTTGGAATACCTAATACAATTATAAATCATCATTCACGATTACATCAAATGGTTATGGGAACTACGCTAAATCACACACAAAATAGTCCTGCTGGTAATGGTAGTAGCATTCAGCTTCAAGATGCTATTACTCCAAGTAAACCTTTATATCCTGAAATATGTCTTGATCATCTATGGACAGAAAATGTAGGAGTTCCAAAGTGAGTAATAATTATTATAGTTACCTATTACATGTTCCTCTAGTCCCCATACCCTATTCCAGATTTTTCCTGTGTCTTCAATTTCTTTGGGTTTTCTGCAGAAAGTGAGTTATATTAAGATGTACAGTAATTAGTTACTATAATATTTTAATGCATGAAATTTTTTTTTGAAGGGATATACTACCAGGACGAGCATCTAAAGTTCTTCTAACATCTGATTTCGTTGGTCAAAGTTATTTGGGATATTTAGTACCAACTAGATCACAATTCTTTTTAGTTCGATTGGAAAAAACTAATAAACAACAACACATTATTTTTGGAATGGTTACAAGTATAATAGCAAAAGATGCAGTTAGTTTGCCAGTTAGTTCCTTTGTATATTCTTTAATTATTTTTGTGTAAATGCTATGTGATAATATGTTCTAATTTTATTTCAGAGTTTACATATGATAGCAATCATTGATTCATCAAATAGTATAGTATTATACTCAGGCACAACATGTGTAGGAAAACTACATGTATCAAGCATTCTTCCAAATCTTACATGTAAATATTTTGTGTCAAATATTAACCACAAGCTCGGTTCTCCGTTTCCACGGCGAAGTTCTTTAATTTCGCAAAATTGTGGAAATTCCCATGAAATCAGATTTGAAGAAGCTCTACATCTTTTGAGTCCAGTCGGTGGAACCTGTGCACAACCACCAATTTTGTTAGAAAATTCTGTGCTAGATCTAAATCTTGTTGGTCTGAAAGATGCAGTGGGTAATAAAATTACTTTAGAATATGGTAATAAAAGTTATTTTCGAATTACGTTACCAACTTGTAGTACATCTCCATTAGGTTAGTAAATTTTTATTAAGTGTTAATAATAACAATAAAAACAATAATTAACAACAAGATAATATATTAAATTTGTTTATAGTTACCAAATGTTTAAAAACATTGCGTAGTGTGTTACAAAAAGACCTTGCAATGCAATTATTAGTAAAGTGGTATGGAGCTCGGAATGCACCAGGTCCACAAGATTTTTCTCCAGTACAAGAATGGTATCTCTTTCTTGTAGTTTTATTTACTTTATTGGGATATGACGTTGAAAAATTACAATTAATACAAAATAATGAAAAAGATCAATTTACTGAACGGAACAGTCCAATGGTTGTTCCAAAAAAGCAAAAGACCAGTGATAATGGATCCAATGATGATTGGATGTACGTAATAAATTCTATTAAATCTAAAAATTCTCAAAGTTTTATTTCTGATATACTAGGATTGACAAAATTTTCTAATACACATGATACATTATCTTCAAAAAATGCTGAATTAAAGACTACAGGAAGAATAAATTGTCAAGCAATTTTATTTTCATATCTTCCTCTTATTCTATTCTCATTGCATTTATTATATGAAGAATTAAAATTAGATTGTGTAATGTCAGAAAGCTTACCATTACTTGCTCAGTTATTATATCAATTAAGCACAGACTTAAAGTTTGATACTTATGCTCATCATTATTTTCTTGATTTTCCAATGCTACATTATTTAAAGAAAACAGTATCTCAAATAAGTGATACAGATCTACAAAAAATAACTACACCAAATTATATCAGCTTAAAGCCACCAGATATATTCAAAACGTTAAATAACTTACTAATTGGTACAAATGTAGTACCATTTCCGTATCTATATCATGTAAACCCTCGAGCAAGAAACATAGTATATTTAACTACACTAGTAGCAAATGAAAACAAAACTGATAAACTAGAAATGGATAAATTTGTAAAATTGATAATACCGGCTGGAAGTCGTGTAGATTTCCAAGAAAGCAGGAATAAATTTGATAGAGATATGCCAAAAAAATTACAACAACCAACAATAGAAAACATTGTGTTATTATATCATGAAATGGGTATGTTGCTATCCATACATTTTATTTACATATCTATTACCTATATTGAATAATGTATTTAATAAAATATTATCTTAGGAATGAAAAAAGAAGATTTAGAAACTTTACCACCAGGAGTATCTTTAATATTAAAGGATGTTATGCACAGATGTAGAGAACGTCCACCATCTAATTGGCCGGCGAATGTATATGAATTAGTAGATCGTCAAGATTTGGCTGCATTAGGTACACATTTAAATTCATTACATATGAACGATCCTAATGATAATGATGGAAAGAACTATCTGACTAAAGATCTGGATCAAGATGATGGAATGGAATTTGATGATAATGTAATAAATAAACAAATATATATATATATATTTATTTATTTTTAGTATATCATTTATTATATATCATTTATTTTTAATAAATTTATATTTATAGATATTAAATTTATTTAATATCTATAAATAGATATTTAAGAAATTCATGTTTATAGATATTAAAACTCAGATTTAATAAGGACCATAGAGTGGCTGAAGTACGGCGATTACTTAACTCATCAAAACCTGTAAGAATAGCAATAATACAACGGCCTGATGTGAGTGATCACGAATTTATAGAAGAACAAGAAAGACATTTGCATGCTCTATGTACAAGAACAATGGCTCTTCCTGTTGCTAGAGGCATGTTTACACTTAGGACTTCAACTCCTATAATTACTGAGCAATTACCAATTCCTCGGCTTTGTTTAACAGGTATAAAGTAAAATTATTGTTTGAAGAAAATATTATATTTGCAAATATATATAGTATAAATATATTTTCTTATAAATAGGTAAAGCACCTCCTCGTGGAACAACAGTAGAATTGGCCCACATAGATGTGCCACCAAACATGAATTTGTGGCCTCTATTTCATAATGGAGTAGCTGCTGGTCTTCGCATTCATCCAAATGCTTCAAACATTGATTCAACTTGGATTGTATACAATAAACAACAGCAAGGCGAATTTGGCATTGAACATTCAGGATTTTTAATGGCACTTGGTTTGAATGGTCATTTAAAGAATCTAGCACCGTTTAGTATGTACGAATATCTTGTTGAATGTCACGAAGCAACTAGTGTTGGTCTTTTGCTTGGCTTATCTGCGACACATCGAGCTACAATGGATGTGTCAATGACAAAATTATTGTCATTACATGTTGAAACCTTATTGCCACCAACAAGCATAGAGTTAAATGTTCCACAAAATGTTCAAGTAGCTGCATTAATGGGAGTTGGTTTGGTATATCAAGGAACTGCTCACAGACATATATCACACGCTTTATTATCAGAAATTGGTAATTATATAAATACCTTTAATAGGTAAATCATATGAATAAAATGCAATTATATTAATCATTTTATTTTAATTAGGAAGACCACCTGGTCCAGAAATGAAAAATTGCGTTGATCGAGAATCGTATTCTTTAACGGCAGGTTTAGCATTAGGATTAGTTGTACTTGGGTGTGGTGGTGCTACTGATCTTGCTAGTATACCTGATACTTTACATTATTACATGGTTGGTGGACATGTACGGCCTTTTACTGGAGCACAAAAGGATAAGTACAAATCACCAAGGTATAAACATGTCTCAAATTCTTAATATGGAATTTTATAATAAGAATTAATAATAATTAATAATTCATAATTTTATTATGAATAGAGCGAAATTTTAGTCTTTAACTAAAAATTCTTTAACTAAAAATTATCATTTATGACGTTTATAGTTATCAAATACGTGAAGGAGATTCTATCAATATTGATGTAACAAGTCCTGGTGCAACATTAGCTTTAGGCCTTATGTACTTCAATACAGGAAATCGAGCTGTAGCTGAATGGATGCAAGCACCAGATACACAGTACTTACTTGATTTTGTGAGGCCAGATTTTCTGCTATTAAGAATATTGGCTAAATCATTAATTTTATGGAATGAAATTCAACCAACTAAATCATGGGTTTCTAATCATGTGCCCAATATCGTTTATAAATATAGATTGCAAAAGCCCACACCAGGAATTACCCAAAATGTGGATCTAGAAACTATGAAGTTAGTTATTATGTAAATTACAAAATAAATTAATAATATATATAACTATAATTTATTATTAAACTTATTTCTAATTTTTTTTCAGTCAAGCATACTGTAATATTATAGCAGGAGCTTGTATGGCTTTAGGACTGAAATATGCTGGAACTGCAAACAAAAATGCATTTAGAACTTTATTTAATTATGCTCAAATGTTTACAGCATTATCTCATAAAACAATTGCGGAGTTAGCAGGAAAATCTACTATAGAAACATGTTTAAATGTGATTTTACTTTCCACTGCTGTTGTCATGGCAGGAACAGGTGATTTAGAGGTAAATTTAAAATTGCACATATATTTATAATTTTAAAAATATAATTATAATTTATAAATTATTATTACATTTTTATAATATTACAGATTATGAGAATATGTAGACACGTGAGAACAAGAGTAGGACCTACTAGTAGCGTTGTTACATATGGTTCTCATCTAGCAACACATATGGCTCTTGGTCTTCTTTTCCTTGGTGGTGGTAGATACACTCTTTCAAACAATCCTAGTGCTATAGCTGCTCTTGTGATTTCTCTTTTTCCAAAATTTCCAACACATAGCAATGATAACAGGTTAATAATATCACTTATTATTAATATTAATATATATAAAATATATATATTCGTATCATAGATAAACTTACGTATTTTTTTATGACAGATATCATCTACAAGCTTTGCGACATTTATACGTTCTAGCTGTTGAACCACGTGTAATTTTACCAAGAGATATAGATAGTGGACAATACTGTTATGCTACAGTACAGTTGACATTTGTTGATGACAATGAAACTCAGGGACAAGAAATGGTTCTTCAAGCTCCATGTTTGCTACCACAATTAAGCAGTTTACAAAAAATAGAATTAAAAGACACCCGATACTGGGAAATCATATTTGAAAAAAATTACAATTGGCAACAATTTGAAGATATGTTGAAGAGAAGTGATTCTTTAAGCGTTAAACAAAGGGCTGGATGTTTATCATATATAGAAGATCCCCATGTAAATATATTTAAAATAAACTAACGATATTAACTGATAACAATATATGTTATTTTTAATTTTGATAATTATAAATTACAGGGTTTCAGAAGTTTAATAGCACAAACTTTAACAACAGAAAAAACTTTTGCGTGGACTATACGCCCAGAATATATAACATCATTTACAAACGATAAAACAGTATTAAATATAGTAAAGTATTTTATGCAAGTATTTAAAAAAGAAAAAAGAAATTATGAAGGAAATGTGAAAGTCATTTTACATGGAAATACAAGTAAAACAAAACACGATTATTTCTCTAAAAATTTAAATAATATAACTTCAACAATAAGCAGTAATTGGAATGAACAATCAGAGCATTCCCAAGGAATGGAAATTACAGAAATGTCATCTGCATTAAAAAATATTAATTATGTTCCTGAAACAGAAGAAACCTGCTATGGAATAACAGAGTTTGAACAAAATTTTTTACAAACATTTGCAGTAATTGTTTACGAATGTGTTATTAAAGATAAAGTTGGACTTTTACCATCATGGGTAAGCATGATTAAAAATATGGAAATTTTAGAAAAACAACCGAACAGTTTTTCAATATGGCAAATAAAGCTTTTATCTTCACAAATGTTACACAAATTGTCTTTGAAAGAATCAAATCCACTTCTTAGTGCAGAGACTATACTTGCAATTAAACAAAAAGTATCACTTACTTTAGATGGATGGGAAAATGGTAATATTTTTAATCTTTATGAATTTACTTTCATTATGATATTTTTTTATAAAACTGTAAATTATTATACTTCGTATATAATTGCAGAATTAATACCTGTAATAAAACATTATTTAACAACTGGAATCATTGAATGTGATTTAAAAACATTATCAAAAATGAGTACATATTTCATTTTTTATGATGTACCTTATTATACAGATAATAAAATATTCTGTAAGTACATAATCCTTTATTTATATATTATACATACATTATAAATAATTTATTTCTTATATATCTCTTTATTATATATATTAACATGATTGAATTAATTTCTTTCAGTGAGACCATTTCAACAAGAAGAAATGTCTACAATATCAAGCATCACATTGTACAAGTTGTATAAAATCTTTAAAACCAATTAATCTCAGTTATATTAAAAAGATCGGTCAATAATTGTTATAATGTATTACTTATATCAAAATATAAGTAATATTTTGATATATATCGTCTGTATATTTAGTGTGTGTGGGTGTGGACGCATAGATGGGTGCGTGCACGCGTGTGCGTATGTATGTGTACATTAAAGTAAAAATAAAAAAGACAAAGTAAATCTGTATTTATAGAAGTTTATCATTATTATAATAAAAATTTCATTCTTTGTTTACTTTTCTGTTTTTTATTTTCGATTCTATCATAATTAAATAAAGATATATATTACTATAAGCGTTCTCAACACACATATTAACTATCATTATATATATGCGTTTGTAATGCTTAATTATTAATAACATTATTTATCATTCAAATAAAAGTATTATATCTGTCTAATTTTATATATATAAAAGCTTGATATCCTAATTCTACATCATGACCTTAAAAATAGATATTAGAAAATAAATAAATATTATTTTCTTACATTGTTTGAATTTTTAAACTTGAATAGATTAAAATAGTAATTATGAACTTGATAAATACGGTACATCACATAATTTCAATAAGGTTGTATACGACAATGTTACTTTTTTACTGCAGTTATAGGGTGTAGGAGTGAATTATTTGGAACATTTGAGAAATATTTTATAAATTTTAAGAAATGAAATGGACAGATGTTTTATTATATCATCTTTACCATATACGAGTGATTCGCTTGTTCTACTTAAACGTGTGATCTCATACGAGTAATTAATTTGTACCATTATATGCCTAACTATATATGAATGCCTGACTCGTACCACTTGTACACTTGATCACAAATTTAAGTATTCAAAATTTTATGGATGCTTCATTTATCGCGCCAAACTGTGACATCAGACAATCTTGCCATCTGATTGGCTATCTATAAGAACCATAACAGTAGAATGCCAACTTATTAAATTTTCAATTGCTACTGTAATTATTATGGCTACTGTTAAGGTGGCAGAATCGAGCAACGTGATTGGTCGAAACTTTACCGTTGTTATTTTGGAAAATTTGTGTGGCCAATCTAATTCAGTCTGCGAATTTTCAAGTCAGAGCGAATGAAACATCTATACTTCATCGACATTCAAGTACTTCTGAACTCTTTAAGCCATTCGGTTGAAGCTTTCGCAGTTACTGCTGATAATAAATAATCAAGATGGCAGTGAAAGCATTGTAAACGCTAATGTGTGTTCTAAATGTCTTAAAGAAAATTTTATATCCGGAATATTTTACTGATTAAAGTAACACGAATGATTATTAATAATACTTGATCTTTCCCGAATTTGATTAATACAAAAGCAGAATGACTGAAGAGACACAGCAACCTGAAACACCCGTGCAAAATGAAGCACAGGCTAGTTCTCCGGATGTTGGTAAACTCAGAGATAACAAGAAAGAGAAATGCCGGCCTATGACTAAGGTATTAATAAAAAAATGTTACAATCTGTTAATACTTTAAATATTTAAAGTTGATATTATATATATATATATATAACAATATATATTATATATAATATATGCACACTCTTACACACACACAATGGATATTTATAATTTTAACAAAACATAATTTTTAATATTATCACTTAAAATATTTATCTTTTAACAAGTTAAATTAAATTTGTCAATTAGGTAGTGATTCGTCGACTTCCACCAACAATGACTCAAGACCAGTTCATTGAGCAAATTTCTCCTTTGCCTGAACATGACTACTTGTACTTTGTTAAAGCTGATATGTCACTTGGTCAATTTGCATTCTCCCGTGCTTATATTAACTTTATGGATCAACAAGATATATTTATGTTCAGAGAAAAATTTGATAATTATGTATTTGTTGACTCTAAAGGCACTGAATATTCAGCTGTAGTAGAATTTGCACCTTTTCAAAGATTACCAAAGAAAAGAATTGGAAAGAAAAAAGATTTAAAATGTGGTACTGTGGAGTCAGATACATATTATATAAGTTTCTTAGAAAGTCTTAAAAATCAAGAGACTGATTCAACTATTGCCCAACCAAAAACAGAATATTCTTATCAGCCAGCAGACAGTGAGTAATTGATTCAATTATAATCTACAAAAATGAATATTTTTTAATGTTATCTTCTCTGTAATTTATTTTATCATTATTTTTTGTAGATACATTAAAAAAAGTTACAACAACACCTCTTTTGGAATATTTAAAACAACGTAAACAAGAAAAGCAACGTCTCAGAGATGAAAAACGTGAAGAGAGGAGAAGGCGTGATTTGGAAAGACGGAGAACTAAAGAAGATCCAATTATATCTAAGGTGAATATACATTTGATATTACACTTGGATTATTGCTATTTCTTATGCTATATTTTATTGCCTTTTAAATTAATAGTTATATACAATACATATTGTTAAATATGTTATAACATGCAAAATTATGTGCTTTTGTTGGTTAAGTGAAGACAAATACAGTATAGAATATTATATACTTGATTGCATAATTTTTTAAATGAAAACATTAATGGAAGTATTATATTAAACATAGTTTTAGATCATAAAATGTTTATACTTCGTTAAAATGATGTATTAATTCTATGTTCTTCACTGTATTTGCTCATTTAGACCTTCCCCTTCACAGCCTGTGTATAATATTGAAGATTTCTGCTCCAAGCATTGTTTTGTTACAACTTTATCATGTACAAACTTAGAAGCCATTCGTTTTGAAAACCAAATTAAAAATGAAAACGAGGTATTTCTATCCGAAGAAAAAAGTAATGATATTTTAAATAGTACTTTAAAAATCGAAAATAAATTACATGCTTACAAAGAATTGAACTGCTGCAATAAATCTACAAATTTATATATAAAACCTAATAAAAGTGTATCACTTATTAAAAAATATATCAGAAATAATAATAAACAGTACAAATTTAACAATGGTTGTGATTTACATAAAGAAAGTTATATTCACAATAATCCTGAATGGGACAGAGAGAGGTGTATTTATTATTGGCATAACACTAAAAATAATTACGTAGATAACAAGCCTAAATTTAAATCTGGTCAATATATTGGAAAAAGTGAGTATTTCTCTATGTTTTCTGAAACACCATTTACAAATATACATAATATGTGGAAATTGCATATGACAAATGATACACTCCACTCAAGAAGCCATAATGCAGTGCATAATTGTGATAAATCATATAATTATAGAACTTGTAGAATAAGCTTACCTGGATTACGAAAAAATTCATGAATTTATAAACTGCAAATGAATGGTCAAGAAGAATATGCCATGTAATTGTACCTTCTATAAAGTGTCTATTTATGGGGAGCAAATTTCTTCCTTGAAAACAATTTTACTTTATGATCTTTTTATAAGCTTATAGATTGTCTTTTAATATGTAATAAATTTATATATTCTTGATAAAACATAAAAGATTTATTGTTATATAATTTTTATACAATAAATTTTTCGAACTAAGTTATTTTAAAGAATGGTGATTGTGTTATTTTATTCTTATAATAATTATGATTTATAATTATACTATATTATAATGTAACTACATTTAAAATTAGTACAATGTAAATTAATCTTACATTATTTAAATTCAAGATAATCTTATATACATAAATAAAATTTATTGTAGGTGCTTAAGAATCCTGATTTGGATAAAGAAACAAACAAGGACAATAAAGAAAATAAAGATGAAAGAGATAAAGCATCACCGAAGGATTTAAAGAATCGCAACAAAAGGGACGAAAAGTTGCGTGAAAAAGTACCTCGAGATAGAGATTTGAAACCTTTAACAAAAGGATATAGAGAAAGAATGGATGATAGAAATAAGGACAGAGATATAAAGCATCAAAGACGACATGAAGATAAAAAACTTTATGGAAGACGAGATGATAGAGACTTCCTTAAAGAAGATAGAAAAAATGATGTCAGAGATGATAGAAAATATGACATTAAAGAAGATCTCAAAGAATGTAAAGAACGAAGGATTGAAGAAAAAAGAGGTAAAAGCTATGAAAAAATGAGACTTGAAAAAAAAAGGTTGGCAGAAACTAAAAGGCATAATGTGGATCTTAATATTGATAATATCAATGTTACTTGTATAATGAAAGAAAATCAGGATATTTCTCAAGAATTTACAGAAGAAGGATTAATTTCTTCTCTCTCTAAAGGAATAGTGGAAAAAATAATGGAAAGAAATAATGGAAAAAACAGTGGAAACATTAAATTAATTGAAAGTGAACAGAATATTGAATCTGTATTAGATCAAAATAAGGATACAGGTATCTTATAATTTTTCTGCATCTTTTCTTAACTATTGTTACATTTTTATTATACCTATGTAATATTAAATATTAATGATATTATAAAATTTATATATATACATTATTTATAGAAACTAGTATTCGGAATGAAAAAGATGCAACTGAAAAATCAAGATCTAATGAACACATTAATAGAGAAACTGTTATTGAAACTGAGTCTGATGAAAAAAAAGAATCAAAACTTGTAAAAAGACGTAGTTCTCTAGAAAGTGGTGGTGAAGGAGGTACAGGGGACAATAATTGCTTGAGACGTCACAAGTCTTTAGATGGTGATGGACAAAGTAATTTACAAAAATCTGAAAATGAAGATAAAGAAAAAGATAAAAAAGATCCACGATTAGAACGTAGAATTCGAAACAAGGTATTTTCTGCATATTACAACTAAATAACTTTATGGAAGAATATTTTGTATTTAAAAAAAAAAAAGCTAGAAATTCATTTGATTATATGTATATTTTATTACTCTAGGATCGACCTGCTATGGAAATCTATAGACCAGGAATGGGAAAATTTAGTAAGCAGCGATTAGAAAGGGAAAAATCAACTAATGACGATCGGGCTTCCCTTTCACAAAGTCCAACTCCAAATACTACAAATTCCGCTGTTTCTAAATCTGCTAAATCTGGAGCAGAAGTTCGTTCTATGACATTTAAGCGTAGTGTTAGTCGTGATATTTCATAACATGTACTGAGCCACATTTATTAATATGTACGATCTATATTGTAAACAAATAGCATATATTTTACAAATAGCCAGATCAGGATAATATCATGTTTCAATTCCATATATTGCTCCTCCACATTTCATACTTGTATATTCAATTCCATGATATCAAATGCACAAATAATTTATTTTTTACATGATTTAATATTATTTCTCAGGAATTTTAAGTCATTTAATAATACGGATTTAATTTAAGTCATGATAATAGAGAGTTAATTCATCTCATACGCAAATATAATTTCGTTTCATTGATAAGTTCTATCGTTTACTTCTTTATTTTTTTTTACGAATATTACAAAAAGGTATTTGGCATATTTACCTTTACATAAATAAATGTTCAATAAAAAAAGGAATAAACTAAAGTTATATCATCTAAAATAAATTTTTACACTAATTTTTCTTAAGAAATTCAACAAATATATAACACAATATGTCTTTTTTAAATTTCTTACCATCTCTACACTTATAAAAGCTGAATTTTGCACAGTAAACGTAAAGCAGAATTAAAAACTAAAATATTTTCCAATAAATGAAATTAATCTCAATAATTTCGTAATTATTGATATATTAATTTAAATATTGTTTCATTACACCTATATCCGTGCACGTATAAAAAATTAATGATATAATATTTTTTATCTTTATGATAATATTTATTCTTTAATCTTTTATCTTTATGATAATATTTTTTATGTATTATTATTATTATTATTTTTGTAATCGTGACGATCGGGTTGATACTCGTTCTGTCATTTGTCTAGGTGTTCTTACTGGTGTTTTGTCTGATATTTTTACTGTTTTACTGGATTTATTTCTCTTTGGTAATGGAGACTGTGTAGTTGGAGTTGAGTTCATAACTTTTCGATAACTTCTTAATCTCGTACTACCTAATGACGGAAATATTAAGAAATAATAGTATTTGATACTATAGTTACATTGTTTAAAACATTTTATTAATTAGAAAACACTTACTTCTATTCGATGTAACTTTTTGTTCACGGTCTTCATTATCTGATTCTGAACTGGAATCGGAGTTATCTTTGGAGACACGAATTTTCTTTCTAGTATGACTTGCTGCAATGTACATAAAATATTTGAATATATTATATTTAAATTTTTTAATATAGATATAGTTGAAATATAATTCCTACGAGTGAGATTTTTTTTTGTTATAGATTGTGAATCTATATCAGTATCAGAATAATTTTCGTCTTCTTCGCTATCCTTTTGTCTTCCCGTACGAGACTTTTGTTGTAATAACGTTTTTGGTGGTGGCATCAAAACATCATCATTTGTTTCAGTGTTCTCAGACCCTTCTAATAACTCTTTTATTTTTTCTTCTAATTCCAAACATACAGATTTGGTATCAGATTTTTTCTTTGTTTGTTCTATTATACCTTGAAGTGTTTTTAATACTTGTTTATGATGTATCTTGTCTTTCAAAAGAGGTAAACTTTCAATCAAACGTCTTATACCTGAAGCATAATATTAATTTTCTAATAGAAAGAAGAAATATAATATTACTTTTCTAAAACTACACATATTACATCATACTTACTTTTTACACTAAACGGTAAAATTGAAAGGCAATAAGAAAGATCACACCATTGTCTTTCTGTAGTAGCAAGTTTAAATCTCGCACAAATTTTTTCGATTATTGTATCAATTTGTTTTTTATGCTGTACCAAATTCAGAATAAAACTATAAAGTAAAAAAGAAAAAAAAAATAGAATTAAAATTTCCATAATATTCACATGTATATACAGATCATAATACTTACCCAAAAATTTCTTGAAAATGGCTTTCATTAAGATTTATTTGCGGATCAGATAATCGTGATAATATATCAGGAATCACATTATAAAGAGCATAACCCCTTTGTGAAAGTTCTTTGAAAAAATGTTTAGTATCTTGTTGAATTTGAATATCTTCATCTATAATACAAAGAGCTAATTCTGATACTTGACCCTTAACGCGCACCATCTCTCTCATTATGAGATTAGATAGTACCCGAACACAAGTACTTCGTACGTGTTTATTTTCATCTCGAAGTCTGTAAATAAAATGTTATTTTCACTTGCACTTTAACTAACGAGTAAAACAACTTAAAAAATTAATTAATTACCTCCCATATATGTGTTTTGTCCATGGTTCTACTTGATTAGGAAATCTAGTTGTAAGATCACTTAGACCAATAAGAACATTAGCTCTGATTCCTGGATAAGGTGAACGTTCCAATATTGTAACCAATAATTGAAGATATGTTTCACAAAATACAGAACTTACTGTCATCATTTTACACAAAGCTAGTGTACCTGCAGCTTGTAAATTTTCATTACCATATTTTTCAGGATGTTGACATACATCTAATACAATGGGCCTATGAACAAATAATAATTATATTATTTAGTATTTGTGTTATTATAAAACATATGTACACAATGATAGTTATATCTAGGTGGCATACATACACAAATTTTGTAAGTAATCCATTACCAGTTACTATTTCAGATTCTAATGCAGTATTTATAAATTCAGCATCAGTATCATCTGCTGCACCTTCTAAAGCATCTTCTCCATTATCCTCTTGTAAATTCTATAAAACACTTGTTCTTATTAAATAAAAAAAAACAAAAAAGAATATAAATATCTATAGAAAATAAATGTATCAGACCTCTTTATTACGTACACTCCTATTACTACTAGTTATAGTTACATTGTGTTTTGAATTGTCTTTATTTAAATTCTTATTCTTTTTTAGATCTCGTATATTATTTCTTCGTTTTAATTCCTTGTATATTTCTGTATCTAAGTGGACCATTTCTCTTATAGCGATATGTCCAACTATATGTAATAATTTTGATAATACAATGGAAGATATAACTATTGATTTATCATTTTCAACAGTAAATTGCTCAGTTTTGTAAATATCCAACAAAAAATTCTTTATTAAATGTTGAGGTTGGTTAGCTAACTTAAATTATAAAATATATTTGAAAATTAAATATAAATAAAAAAAAAAAGAAACAATAAAAAAATGATTGTGCCAAAACAAGACTCACCTTATATATTACATTAATCGCATCAGTAGAAAATGAAATATAGCCATTTTCTTTCAAATTATAAAAATTATCTTTTAAAAGTATAATAATTTCTTTGAACATATTGTGATTATTTGGATACCTATATAAGATGCATATAAAAAAAAATTTCTATTTTAAATACTATATTTATTAATTAAACACTTTATTTTTTACCTAATAGGGGCAGCTTCAATATTCTGATTCTCTTGCTTAATTTTCTGTAAAGTTCTACAAATATCTCGAGCCAAAAGAAGATCATTTTTTGCTCGTGGTCCTAATCCAATTTTCACTAATACATCCAAATTTTCAACTATTACTCCACTCTCAGTCTGACCTATCATCATTATTAATATTAAAGCAGCTCTACTCTCTATTGGTGTTGTATCAGGTAATTTCATTGAAAATATTTCCCATAATACCTGTTTATAAACGTCATATAAGCACAAAAAATTCTCTTTTTAAAAATTTTCTTTTATATAACATACCTGTAATGTTTCTTCACTTATTTCTTTATTACTATACCATAATCTAATTAATTCTTCCAATGATGAACTTTGCCCAGGTTGAAGTTTTTTCACCAAATTAATTAACGACTTTACACAAGTAATAGCTCTTTGTCTAGCTGATTTTTGGGGCTCAGTGTTATCAAGATATATTTGCTTATACACCATAGCTAAATTGCGGCGTACTGATTGATCATTATGTAATACTTGAAACAATGCTTTATTCACTGAAGCTGTTGCTCCTGTTACACCGAATTGACATGCTATGCCAAGTAATGTACATGCTTCAACAGCATCACTAGATGTTGTAGAAAAAAGTAATGCTTCCACTAAAGGTATAGCATTTTTTAACTTTGTTGCAAATTCTAAAGAATTCTTTAACAGAGAATTGAATTAATTAATCTCTTTAATCATTATATATGCATTAATTATACAAAAAGTACATTTTTTTACCTCTAAATAATTTATAAGTCGTTTTTGTGCTTTAATTTCTTCTTTTTGCTTTTTCTTTTCTTGTGATACGTTTTCTTTAGTTATTCTATCTTCTGATTCCATAAAAATTTTTAATAAAAAAGTAAATAAACATTCTTTTTTGGCCTCAGAAGAAAGGTTTTCTATTTTAGGAGTATCTTTCAATTTTGTACAGATTTTCCATAAATATGAGACAGCATCAAAAACTTTTCCATTTAATATTAACTGTCTTATTTTTTCAAATGCTAAGCTTGGATCAACATCATCATCTGTTTTTTCTTTATCGTCTGCAATATAATATATACAATTCTTTAATTCTATAACATATAAATAAGAACAACATTGTTTTAACAAGGTATATGCAAATATTTACTCTCCCTATTTTCATCATCGCTTTCTATAATTTCTTTAATAGCTTCTTTTATATCTGGAAGTAAAGTATTCCAGAGTTCTAATCTTTCAATATCTCCAGGTTCACTATTACAGGCAAATAGTGTCTGTAATTCTTTTAATTTTATTTTTTCTCTCTCCACTGATTTAGAAAATTCTATCTCCTCTAACTATAATGTAAGAATATTAAAAATAAATCCATTTAGTTTTACATGTACTATCATCTTATAATCATCCAATTTGTTAATGAAATAAGTTGTATTATATATCTGTATATTACTGACCTTAGCAGCAAAAGGATTACTTTGAAGTAATGTTCTTAATAATTGTAAAGCCTGTTTACGAACATTTGCACTTTTATCTTGCAATCGTGATATACAAGCATTCAATAGTTTCCCTTGCATTGCTAAAGGTATGGCTCCTTCACAACTTAAATTTTGCCAAATATGCAGTACTTTAGATCTTACATATGCATTGCAATCCAATATATGGTCAAATAAGCTATTAAGACATTCATCTCGTTGTTCTTTTTGTTCTGGAGTAAGATCTTCATTTGTCAACATTGTTGGGACTATTGTGCCTATGATTCCAATGGCACAATTTCTCATAATATAATACTACAAATTTTAATTGAGTTTGAACTATTAATAAAACAATAAATTTAATATATTAAAATTTCAAAAATAATATATGCTTATTAAAAATCGTACTTCATTTGTAAGATATTCCAATATATTATCCATGATTGGTAACATAATATCAGGTTTCAAAGTAGCTATATTTTCCAAAAACGCAGATATATTGCGACTTTCTGCTTCTGCTGGTTCAGTTTGATCAAGTTCTTTTATTATTTGTTTTAAAAGACCATTACATCCACATTCAACATCCATGTATACGACACCAGTGGCCATATAAGCCGGCAATGTGTCAAACAATTTTACTAGCTATCATATTTATTTATTATTTAAATACCTTCTAAACTTTAAAATTAATAAATATAAAATATACATACCTGAACAATTCTTACAATACAAATTATACCATGGTTGTACTTTTTAATAAGAGTTCCTAAAATCTATTAAAAAATAAGAATATATTAACTTCTATAATCATGTTTATGAGTGTGATAACATAAAATATGAAAATAGTACCTCAAAAATTGTTTGTCTTGTATGTTTCTGTTTGATATCTTTGCAGTATTCTAATACATTATAACATACTTGTGATAATACTCTGAAAAAATATAAATATTATTAATAACATTTATATGGAAGTACAGCTAAGAAGTTTTACAATAATATGCTATCTATTCTAAGTTTTTCTTAAACTTACGTTACAAATGAATCTTCAACAATTGAAGGTTTCCAAATTTTTTGTAATGGCAATTGAAGCCATCGATATATAAGCTCTAATACTTTCTGTCGTTCATCGTCCCACTTATCTTCTTCATCAGTTTTTGCATTCTTTTTACGCTATGAAAAAAAAAGGAATAAAACATCAGCATATTTAATACATACTTATATTATGTATTAATAAATGCGCAAATAAATAATATCTTTACAGAATTTTGTATGTTACTTGAACTTTTACTTATTTGTTCATTTATATGACAAATGAATTGTGAAACTAAATAAGCCAACATTTTATTGACACATAAGAGTTTCGGTCTTTCTTCTTCTTCTATTTCTTTCCCTTGATCAAAAATCTTTTCCAAATCTGTTACCAATATTTGTATCCCTATTTTAACAAAATTTATTTAATATACATTAATATTAATTTAAATAATATTAATACAGACCTTTAAAAATTCTTCTAAAAGAAGTAAAAGCAAATTGTAATTCTATTTTATTGCCATGGACCAAAACAGCAAAAAATGTATCAAAACAAGTTAAAATAAAACTTGCTCCATCTGCTTGCAAAGTAATTCTAGAAGCTAGAACAATATTTATAACATTTATTAAATTTATTTAAAAACTTGAATAGCTTTTATAAACAATTTATTATAAACAATTACTTACCATCTAATGCTTTTGATACCATTCCCGGTGGAATAATTTTTTCTACAGAATACTGTCCAGCATGTGATGTTAAAAGTTCATCCTTGTTTAAAGGAATTATGAAATCTTTTATCATTTTTATATTTATTTTATATATTTCTTTGATTATCACAATTATGAAAATAGTTTATAGTAAATAGTGAATAATTCAGACGAAAAATGCTAATGTAAGTTTATCATAGATTGAGTTCACGATTCATAAACAATAAAGTTCGCTGTTTTTAACTGTCACTTTTCAATTTCACTGCTGACAATACATAGAAAAAAACATTTATATTTCATGTCATGTAATATTAATATATATACGTTTCTATATTTAAATACATCCTATTTATGAAAAAGAATTATTTATATTTAATTATTTAATATAAAAAATATCAAATTTTTACTATATTAGCTAACTTTCAAAAAATATATTTTAACTAAAACGATGGTCAAACTGAATTATCACTGATTGCACAAAAGAAAACGGCGCGATGTCATTGAAAACAGAAGAAAAGATATTACGCGTAAATAATCAATTATGTTATTTTTCAACAAATGGTAAATATTTAGCAATTGCATTTCAAGTAAATTTAATTCTAAAGGATGTAAAAACATGGAATACTGTGCAATCATTCATTTTCTCTGATATAATCGAGGTTAGTTCGAATAAATAAATTGCTAATAACTAGCCTTTTTTTCCTATTTTAAATATATATTTATTTTAGTACATAGAATGGGCTCCAAACAACGAATATATTTTATGTGCTAATATAACAAAAGCTGTTGTGCAAGTATATTCATTAAATTATCCTCAATGGAAATATAAATTAATAGAAGGCAGTGCTGGTTTAGCAAGCATTACTTGGTCATCAAATAATAAGCATCTTCTTACTTTATCAGAACTCAATGTATGTCTAATACTTTTTTTAATTTTTACATTTTTACAAGTAATGATCAAGCTTAAAATTGAATATTTAAATGATTTAAAATTATTCATATTTTATTATATCTATTCCATACTGTCATGTCTAAAATAATTATTCCTTGATTATTTAGATTCAGGTATCTATATGGTCATTAGAAGATAATAGTGTATTACATATACCAAATTTGAAATCGTCAGCATTTAATAAATTAATGTTTAGCCCAAACGGTGATCGATTAGCTGTGATAATAACAGACAATGGTAATGAAACAGTAGACATTTATAAAACTTTTAATTGGAAAATAAGCAGGGTAAGTAAAAAATTATATTTTTAATAGAATTATAGATCTTTATTTTTAAAAGTATCAATATTATAAATCTTAACAGTATGGTCAGATCCACAGCTTGCCAATTGTAGTTTATTATACTGATTATTATTTTGAGGCCTAAAGGCAAGTCTCTTTACAGTTAAGTGATGAGCTTGTGCAGTATTATACATTATATATTTCTTCCACAGACAATCTTCTGTTTTTAATATAAGTTTATAAATTTCAATGTGTCCTGCTTCATAGCCTACGGCTAAGATATAATACTCCTCTATTTTTAATGGGGCAAAAGAAAGTGCTGTAACTGATTGATTTTGTACATCTAAACTTGTTAATGGTACAATAGGTTTAACTTCCTTTACAGTTTCATCCCATATACCAATTTTACCATCTCGAGATCCAGTTACAAAATATAAAGAATCATGTGACCATGCACAACACCAAATTATACGAGAATGAAGATTATCACGTTTTGAGCTACATGCAACTAGGTTGTAAAAATTTTCATTGCATTCAAATAATGACCATCTTCTATCTCTAGATACAGATAATAAATATTTACCATTTGGTGAGAATGAAAGCTGTGTAACAGTCAGCTGATGAGATGATAGTTTTTGAATTTGTGACCATATTTTTGTATCCCATAATATTATAGTAGAATATTCCGGTGAAGTTGATCTACATGCTGTAGCTAACAATAATCCATCATATCTAGCAGCCATGGAAAATATTTCATATCCATGTCCATATAATTTTTGTAATTCTGGCCAAAGTGTATCTTGCATTAATTCTTCCTCTGTTAATGGATTGTAATCTTCATTCTTTAAACAGTTTTCATTTCTTTTAACTTCTGTATCAAATATTGCTTTATTTGTTAATCCAAGTGCTGGTACATTAGCACCTTCAGCTACCATATTTTCGAAGTCATCTGTATCTGCAATCTGTGTCAAATATTTTTTGAAATTTGATGGTGCAGTAAAAATACGTACTACTTTTTCTTCTGCCCCTGAAGCAAACATATAAGGCTTCAATATTGCTAAACATGCCATATTATATCCATGCACTTGTGGGCGGCCAATCTCATGCCACAATTCTGTTAAACCATCTTTATATGGTGCATGGATTCGTGTTGTTTGATCTGTACTAGTAGTGATGAGGAATCTGTTACATTAATAAGGATATTTTTATAATTTATATTATAAAAACCATTAAGAGACATTATCTATGGTACAAACCTTCCTTTGGGATCCCAACAAAGATCTACTACTTCTTCAAAATGCCCATTAGGTGCAAATCTTGGAATCCAATCTTTTGCTGAGTTAGTGTATTGCCATATATGAAAGGATCCATGATAACTATGTGCCAATATATTTAATCCATCCGGACTAAACTTGCATGTATAAAAACCTAAAGAATTTCCACCAACTTCACCAACTCTTACAGTTTCACACCATATTCCAGTAGCAGGATCTGGTTCCCATATAATCATTGATTTATCTAAAGAACATGATAATAATTTTGTTGAATTTTGATTGATGCCATCTTGTTTTTTCACTGGATACCAATGTACACCATATATCCAGCCTTCATGACCACAAAGAACAGATTCCAAAGTAGTGTTATATTTTATTCCATTAACTTCAAATAAGTGTTTCTTTTGCTCAAGTATTTCTTCAATTGATTTTTCTTCTTTGTGTATAGAAATTTTCCATAAACGTATTGTGGCATCTTGTGAGCCAGTTGCTATTAAAATATTTCCTTCTATGTCTTTCGTAATATCTATACATCTAATCCAATCTTCGTGTCCAAGTAAAATTTGAGCTTTTTCGAAGTTTAAATCTGTAGTTTTTGAACTTTGAGTGTATAATTGAATTGAAGAATCATCTAAAGCTATCACTAGTAAAGAATAATTACTATATGGTAAATATGATATAAAAGCTTCTATAGGTAATTTTCTTCCAAATGTTAATGTTTGAAAACATACAACATTATTATCATCATTTCTTAGCCATAATTTTAAGTCTCCTGTACTTGAGCCAGTACAAATTAATAATTTATTGAAAGATGTATCATTAAATGTATTATCAAGGTATAAATAATTACTAAAAGTAACAATTTCACCCACATTTAAAATAGAAGTACATTTGAAAGAATCATGAAAATTACTCCAAATAATTGCAGTACCATCTGATGAACATGATAATATTTCTGTTTCTGGATCTTCATTTCCGAATTTAATCCATTGCACTGTATTAATTCGATTTTTGTGACCATAAAGTGTTTGCAAAACTTTACCAATTTTTGATACATCTGGATTATATATTGCCACTGCATTACATGCTGCATAACAAATTAATTTATTTCTTCCCCAATCAATTGAATGTGGAACACGATTGCAAGCACAAGATATATAACAAGTTGTCATTTTTTATAATTATTTGGGAAAGGGGCTAAATATAAAAATAATTTACTGACATTAGTAAATAAAGTGTGTATAAATTTTAATAGAAATAATCGGAGGTTATAGTAGCAATTTAAAAGTCAATAATAACAATTCTATAAATAAATTATTCCCTAGGAAATGTATGCTAGAGACTTATGAAATTGGTAAGTTAGTTGAAACTACAATGGTTGATTTTTCACTTGCATTCAAATTTAAATTAGTAATAGATTCCATAATTTTTATTATTATTTTTATTATTATTATTATTATTATTATTATTATTATTATTATTATTATTATTATTATTATTATTATTATTATTATAATTATTATTATTATTATACAATTGTCCAACTTAATATTTATTTCATTTATTAAGAATAAGTATAGTATTAATAAAAAGAGAAAATATTTTTTAGAAACTTATATGTGAACGTTTGAATAGTATCAGTGGCATATGTTGGTCTCCAGACAATGATTTATTGTGTATATGGTGTTCATTAAGCAATGAATCAAAATTAATTATATATTCTACTCTTAAGGAAAAAAATATTGGTGTGTTTTCTCCATTAAAGAACAAAAATATTTCTGATGTAGTATATGACAAAGTAAGAGAATTAAAAGGAATTGAAAATGTAAAATGGAGTGCCAGTGGTCAATTATTAGCAGTCATTGGATTTAATGAAGTGGTATATATATATATACATATATATAAGAAAAATTTTATATTATACTTGATTAAATCTTTCTTATAAAAATTTCATTCATGGTAAATTTTTGATTTGCATATAGATTGTAGTTCTTAATCATGTAACATGGGATCCAATCTTACAATTATATTTGGAACCTGTTATTTCTGAAAATAACTACTTAAACAAAGTTTATAAAGAATGTGTCATTCAATCAAAAAATTCTGTTAAATCTTCTATCTTAAACAGCAAACATACATGTAAGTGATATATACTTAGTATATTATTTTCTCTGGAAAATTTTGAGATTAATAAATATGCTTTTAGTGGAAGAAGAAAGTGACCGACCATTGAATATTAAAATTGGAAAAATTGATAATAGTAATAAATTTTCAATTGCCAAAATCGATATCATAGAATACAGTTCATGTGGTAGATATTTAGCCATAAAGCATCAATTATATCCCAGTACATTATGGATATGGGATTTAGTTGCTGATTATATCGATTATTTATTACTTCAAAATACTATTACAGGTATGAGGTTCTTGAAATTAATTTACTCAGTGATTAAAATATTAAACAATCAGTGATATTTTTTATTACATTTATAGCCATAAAGTGGAATCCAACACATGTTCATTTATTGGTTTTTTGTGAATGTGCATATATATTTGAATGGACACCGGATAAAGCAATATGTATACCCACACCAAACAGTATAACAGCCTTAAATGCTCATTGGCATTCTAATGGAAAAACATTTATATTATATGGCTATAATAAAGTTGCTATTTGTCAAATGGAAAATAAATTTTAATAATATACATGTATGTATCAACAATTATTTTTTTTAGATAATAAACTTTCACAAAATTTGTTAAAATTGTTTATATGATAGGATACATAGCGTTACTTAATAAAATTAATTTTGTATTATACTAAACTTGCTCAACCTATTCAGTTAAATGATATCAACTAAATAAAGATGTAGAATTATGTCGATCATACTTTCCAAAACAGTAACAGTAACCGTAACGTAAGAGCTGCAAGATAACATTCCATAATATAGTGTTACTACGGCGAGTTTGATTTTATTTGTTGTGGTATATATTATAGCAATAAATTATTTGAAATATTTGAGAAATATTTTATAAGCTTTAAAAATAAATTTATCAATTATTGTGATGTTGACAACTTCGTTATTTGATTGGCTGTCCATAAGAACCATAATAATGAACTAACATGAGTTTTTGACTGCTACTGTATCGTGGCAGAATCGAGTAACACAATTGGTCGAAATCTTATTGTTATTGTTTGAAAAGTATGTGTAATCAACCTTAAGATATAAAATATTGTAGCACATATACGTAGTGAAATTGCTAATAATAGAAAATTTAATTTTATTTTCTTTATATATATTATAATTATATTAATAAAGATAAATTAAGCTAACTCTGAAATGACATCATGACATTCGATATTGAAGTCTAGATGGAAATGAAGTTGCTAGGGACTTATTTTATAATATCTGGAAGATGGTGATATTGCGTCGTCGATCTTTGTAGTTATATATGAAATGTTTCTAGATTATCTACAATAGATTATCTAGAAACATTCCATACGCATATATATCTCTACTTAACTATTTAGTTACTGTGTAGTAAATGGTAATAAGTGAAAACAAGTAGTTACACTAATGAAAGCTAGTTTATTAACGTTGCATTGTTAAGTAAAAACGTTTTTTATTAATTTTTTATTGATCATTCTATAAATTTTATCATGAATAAAATTAAATACATATAAAAGTATTGTTTCAAAAAGAAGATAAATGTATATGTACAATAAGTTAAAGTGTATAACGTTTCTTAACCTTAACATTATTAATTTTGCAACATATCAATATATTTAATTTGCATTTTAGCATTCATTACTAGTAAAATTATGAGATTTGTAAAAACTGCTTTTTACTTTTATTAATAAATATATATTTCTTAGTATTTTTATATTATACAATTATTTATTACATTTTGCAAAAGTATCAAGAGATCATGTCTGCTAATAGTCCTCATACAGAAAAGGAATTAGATTTAAGTAATGCAGGACGAGGTGTATGGCTTGTTAAAGTTCCAAAATACATTGCCAATAAATGGGAAAAGGCACCCGGAAACATAGAAGTTGGAAAATTAAAAATAACTAAGTAAGATTATACAGATTAATTGAAATAGAATATATTATATGTTTTATTAAAATGATTAAACAGTTAGTTTATATTTTAAACATTAGAAATCCTGGTCAAAAAGCAGAAGTATCTCTCAGGCTATCAGAAGCTGTTTTAGCTTTAAAAGAACCAGGGGAAGAAGATATTCCGAAACAGCATAGACTTGATGTTACCACAGTAACTCGACAAATGTTAGGAGTCTTTTCGCATGTTACACGTAAGTACTTAAAATGTAATATTATTTTGCAAAATAGTTTTTATGCATTATTGCTAGAATAATTTTGGCTAAGAAATTTTTATATCACTTATTTTATTTATACTATAGCATCAGTTACATCTGATAGTATTGTTCCTGAAAGCGAAAAACTGTATATGGAAGGAAGAATAGTGCAAAAATTAGAGTGTCGCCCATATGGTATGTTTTATTTGTACAAAACATTTTGTACGAAGATAAATGTATATTATGTTAGTATTAATTTAACATTAATTATTTATCAATTTAACATTATTTATTTATTTTTATTTTTTAGCGGATAATTGCTATATGAAATTAAAATTAGAAAGCATAAAAAAAGCATCTGTGCCACAAAGACAAGTTCAACAATTAGATAGGGTAGTGCACAATTTCAAACCTGTATCTGATCACAAACATAATGTAAGTATTTTTTATTTATTGTATTTCTAATAATGTGCAATATCATAAAAGTATGATATATTTTATAGATTCAGTATGCTGAAAAGAAGAAAGCAGAAGGAAAGAAAATGAGAGATAATAAAGATGCAGTCTTAGATATGCTCTTTGCAGCATTTGAAAAACATCAGTATTATAACATCAGAGATCTTGTAAAAATTACAAGACAACCAATTGTAAATTATAAAATCAATTAATAACCCTAAAAATCTAAATTATTATAATGTAATTAATACATTCAATTTTAATAATTTTGTATTATATAAATTTTAGGTATATTTAAAAGAAATTCTTAATGAAGTATGTAACTACAACTTGAAAAATCCACACCGAAATATGTGGGAATTAAAACCAGAATATCGACATTATAAAGAAGAAGAAGAGAAATCTGCAGAAAATGATTCTAAAAAAACTAATGAATCCGATGATGATTAAGATAGTATCTGTGTATATAAATAACCTTATTTTTAAAAGACTATATTGCTAGGACTCTAAATATAAAAAAAATATTTATTTTTCTAAATAAATAAAAACATTATTCAAGACTGATAAATTAAGATTCAATTATCCTACATGTTTAGTTTGCATTTTTAATACAAATTACAATTAATGCGCATTTTCTAAAATTACGAATAGTTATTTTTATATCACATTTCGTGATTGTGATAAAATACAATCATGTTATTGCAAGCAGTATATCATATTACACTATAAAGCAAATAGTAAATAAATTCTTTATAGTATACTATTATTAATTTCTAAGCATTCTACGAAAATTAATATAAAATAATAACAGAAAATATAATGAAAAGACATTTTAATGAGATAATGAAATTGCAATGGAAATATTCTTATATTATGTTTTTATGATTAATACAAACTGTACTTTATGATTTCTTATCTGAATAGACCTTTTTTATTTAAATAAGATCTTGATTTCCCTAGTTTTTCACTATAAATAACTTCGATAATTTAAGGCAATTTTATTTAGATAATTTATCTCAATGTAATTTCGGGAGAGTGCAATATGAATAGACAAAAATGTATTCATATCTTTAGTGACTTTTAATTTATTAATATTTGTGTTAATTGACTTATATGATTAAATTTAATATATTATATGATACAAGATAGATTGTGTAAACAATTGTGAAGATAAATATGTCAATTTAACCTCCTAAATTTTTAACGTAATCAATCAACGGTGTACAAATAAGAGCACAGACGTAAGATTTAATAATTTTCTATAAATTTTCTATAAATTTATAATTTATATTAAATTAAATGATTTCATTAAATAAAATGATTTAACTTCAAAAATGTAAGGTAATGCAGATAGCTAATGCATTATTACATATCATGTTTGCCTTTGTTTGATCATATTATTTTATTTAGAATTATGTTCAAATTGGTAATGAATTTAATTATTTAAATTTGACTTAATTGATATGAAAATACAATTTCTTTGTTCTTCATATAGTAACATATGGTCTAATTATATCTTCTGTAATTTCTCTTTATCAGTTAAACTTACATACGAATAATTAATATATTCATTTGAATTAAACTTGATGTATCTAATATTTTTTATTTTTTTTAGGAAATAAAATACTTTTTAAAGAAATATTTACATATTATTTTTTGATGGATCGGCTCAGGAAAATATGTGCCAAAAAGTATAATTTAAATTAATAATATAAAGATACACATAAATTTAATCATTAAAGTTTACCTTTCTTTATTAAAAAATTCTGTTCACTTTTTTAGACAGTCTGCTTATATTAATGATGACTTAGAAACACTTAAGGAAAAGAGAGAACGATGGAAAAGTATATATATAATTTATTTTACTATGTTTCTTATGTCTCTTGGATTCAGCATAGTTTTAACTGGAGTCTGGCCATATTTAGATAAGGTATAATTTAAAATAATAAACATTATAAAAAAAATATAGAAATATATTGGTTACTTTATACTTTTATTTCAGTTAGATCGCACAGCAGGGAAAGAATATATGGGTTATGTAGTAGCAGCTAATCCTTTAGGTCAAATGCTATTTTCTCCATTAGTTGGATGGTGGGGCAACAAAAGAGGATCTGTAAGAATGCCTCTTTTAATTACATTATTCCTTTTTATCTGTGCATCAACAATGTATAGCATCCTAGAAATTCTACCAGGCGATAGAAAGGCTCTTATGGCTAGTGCTAGATTCCTCGTTGGAGTTAGTTCTGGTTAATGAATTTCAATTATTTATCTATCAATTATTTATTCTGTATCTATTAATACAGTTGAATAAAAAAATGAACAATGAAAGTATAGGATTAATATCTTAAATCTGTTTGTATGTACTACTTTCATTATTCTAATAGAAACTCTTGTGACTAGAATAAATACTAATCGATTTGACCAATTTTATTTTGTACTATTTCCAGCTAACGTTGCAGTAGCTAGATCATATTTATCTGCAGCTACAAAACTTACAGAAAGAACTCAGGCAGTTTCTATGATTACTCTTGCACAGGTAATATTCTTGTACAGCATATACACAAAATAATTCTCTTTATTAAAGTGTCATAATATTTATGTAATAAAAAATTGATATCAATAAAAATTTTAGGTTTTAGGATTTGTAGTAGGACCTGGTTTACAAGCTGCTGTTACTCCACTTGGTGATAAAACTCTATATTTTCTAGGTTTACCATTTAATATGTATACAATGACTGGTTGGATAAATGTTGTAATGGGAATTATTAATTTCATTTTATTTTTACCATGGAGTTTTAAAGAGCATACAATTGCTATAAAAGAAGCTATGCGTAATGGTGGAAAAGCTACAGGTAAAAAATCATTTCCTTTTTTATGATATTACATATTCTCTTATTCTCTTATTATCAGTCTGTTTAACATAATTAATTTTTATTACTAAATATCATTTTATATTGTAGAAAAAGAAACATGGAAGGCCATAAAGTCTGATTATTTAGCAGCTTGGACATTAATCTGTGCTTTTTTTGTTTTGGTTTTTAATTTTGTTCTTATAGAAACGTAAGAAAAAAATATTTATAATCTTCAGAGATATATATTTAAATGTTATGTACAATGATCCTTTGGTTTACTATTTCATTATATTTATACAATTTAGATTGGGTTCTCCTCTTACAATGGATCAATTTGCGTGGTCAAAAACTGAATCTTTATATTATTTGGGATTGTTAATGAGTATTGGTGGTGTGATAGCATGTATCACGTTTGTAATGATTGGACCTATTTGTAAAAGGTAAATTCTTTTTATAATATAAAAAAGCACATAGTAAAAGCACATAGTTTCCCTTATTTTATATTTTTATATAATAACAGTATATTTTTATTAATATACATAAATTTGTTTCTAATTCAAACTAACCTTTCTTTTTTATTTTTAGATTTGCTGAAAGAAAAGTAATGCTATGGGGTGGTTTTCTATTTATGTTGATTGGACGACTATTTTGTATTCCATGGGGGCCTGATCCTCCAAAAATTGCTGATTTTGGATGTAACTTTTGATCAAATATATCAATTATTATTATAATTAATTTAAAGTTATATCTTATATAACTTTGGAAACGTATTTTAATTTTTTTGTAGCTTTCAACAATATAACTACAAATGAGAATGGTTCAGAAATATTAGGATGTCAAAGTACTCAAGAATGGTGCAAATATACTCCACAATTAACTGTACTACAATTTATTATTGGATATAGTTTCACTAGTATAGGATATCCTATAGGAGTTACCTTAATACAAACTATATTTAGTAAAGTTCTTGGGCCACGACCACAAGGTGTTTGGATGGGATTAATGACAGGTGCTGGGTGTGCTTCTAGAGTTTTGGGACCAGTTTTTGTTAGCGTGATTTACACGCGCTTTGGAACATATCATACTTTTGGTATTACAGGAGTAATGTTATTAGCTTCCATGGTATGGTTACAAATAGTAAATAGACGTTTAGTACCACCGACAATAATTAAAGTAAATAATATAGAAGAAGAACAAAAGCAAGATACTGTAATACCTTTAGTTCGCACTAAATCTAATATTGAAGAAACAAATGAAACGCACAAATGTGATATAATAAGTTATGATAAAAAGTAAATATTGTTATGAGAAAGCTAGAATTCGATTTGTGATATCATCTAGACATCTGGATATAAATAATATATATATATTTCAATTATACTTTCTCATATCAAAAAATTGAAATTGGAGACTAATAATATCAACAAATATTTTACTTGAACTCTACTATGTGCGTAAGTTGAACCAATCATAATAGATTATACATATAAATATGATATTATTATGATATAAGAAGCAATATATTTTGATGCCTATTTACATTTTTTTATTATGCAATATAGTTTTTAGAAAAAAAATATATACGATAAATGAAAGAAAGACTATCTATATATAATCATAGATATAATTTTACAAATTTTATTAATGATACCAACTAAACTATTAGAATGCAGAAGTAACATAATTTTTTCTCTTTTTAGATATATTAAACCGAATATTATTTGAAAAATTATTAAATTATATATCATTTATTTGAAGCAATAATATTTACATTTTACAGTTAATAAAACATATAGTTTGAAACATATTCAAATATATTGAAAAAAATGAAGCAAATAAAATTCCTATGTAAACTATAAAATTATAATTCATTTAATATTCTGTCAACAGGATTGTTATTATTATTATAAGTAAAATTGATGAATATATTAGTAATTATAATATCTATATAATTATCTTGCCAACAAAACTAGCATATGAAATTCTAATGTACTTATATTAAATCTAATGTGATATTTGAATATATGATTAAAGATATACATTTTGATAAAAGTTGGATATATATATATATATATATATATATATATATATATAAAACTTTATATATAAATTATAAAAAATAATATTATTTTAAGTAGTAATATATTACTTAAAACAACTATATATAATAGCAATGCAATTTATATGAAACAATTTGTTATATATAAAAAGATAATTCTTGTTTATGATGAAATATATTGTTTATATGGAACGTATTATTATTATGAGATAATATCGTGCGTACAAATTTTTATTGTGGAAAAAATAATTTTTACATGAATAATATTTTTAGAAAAATTGGATTATATTAAAATTATACAATAAAGTTTAAAAATATTATATATATATACACATACATACATACACACACATAGTATAAACGTGCATGGGTATTTGTGTATGTATATATATATAATACATTATTTTAAGTATGTTCACCATTTTTCGCTCATAGTGTATGCAACTTCAGCAACAAGTATTGATAAAATATGAACTATAAGTGTAATAGGGAAATACTGTCTCCACTATGTGCCATTGTATCGGCGAATAATAGATTATATCTCTCTTTCGCGTAATATAAGGATCGAGTTAGTGTAACTGAAATTTTTGTACGTGGTAAAAATGATAGTGCATCTGACAAAGTAAGAAGAAAACCATATGTCAGATTATATTTTTCTAAAGATAGATTAATTGGAAAGTATTTGTAAATTGTATAGACTATATATTTTGTTTCTAATTAATCATAAATAACTAAAGTGTATTTAAATAGTCATTAGTTCGATATTACTTGTGATGAAATACATAACATATAAAATATAACACATAATTGTAAATTTCTTTGCATTTGGAATAATACCGAAAATCTGAGTATCATCTATTTACGTATACAACCAAGTTGGTAATCGCTACATCACGGAACAAACATTCCTAATTCAAGAGTGATATGATAACTAATAGTGAGGGTACGAGCTTCTTCTCTTTTGCCACAAATTTCGAGGGGCGCCACAGTAGAAAACTTTTTCTTTGCAAAAAAACGTCGAAAACAGCATTTACGCCAACAATGAGAACAAGTGTAATTTTTGACTAATTTTAATAAACAAGTTCTCACTTTAAAGAAGACAGTTTAATCTAGAGTCCCACTTTTCCGAATTTTTGAGAAATCTTTTTATTTGTGCATAAACTATTTTCAAAGGAATATCATTTTTTAACACGATTTGTTTCAAAGAAAAAGCTTTTTCAAAAATTTGGAAAAGCGGGGTCCTAGATTAAACATGTGTCTTTAAAATGAGATCTTTTTCATTAAAATCGATCAAGTATTATGCTTTTTGTAATTGCTGGCGTAAACCATTATAAAAGCAGAGATGATGAACAGTCTTAATACTCGATTTTTTTCTACTGAAAAAAGGAGATCCGACCAAGACCATTCTCAAGAGTTCCACCCGAGAGTTGCACACAATAAATATTTTTTTGTTCTAAAAGAAAACAACCCGCTCAAGAGTCCCATCCAAGAAAAACAAATAATTACACTAGAATAATCGTTTCAATTATTATAATTTCAATAAGTAGAGAGGACTGTTCAAAAATTATAGCTATATTCATTGTTAGTGTAAATAATTATAAAATCAGGCGTGATGAAAAGCCTTAAATAAAGTGGTTGAAAAAAAAAATAAAACATGAATTATTCCTATTTTTTTTATTGTGTGCAATAGTATTTATATGAATACAATGTATCAATTGCAAAAAGTATATTTTTGTCACATTTTATTACATTTGAAGACTTCTTCAGTATTTAAAAAATTTATAAATCAATATACATTTAATTTTTTTAAATTAAATCAATTAATTTAAATTTAATTTTTTAATTTCTTAATTGACCAATTATATAATGTTATCTACTATTTCTTTATAATACAATAAACTAGACATAAAAGTAAAAAATCGTAAAACAAAATAAATGGCTCTTTGTTTCGATAAAATCAAATTATGCTTATCATTCCAGATTTCTAATGATGTCTAATCCATATTTATAAAGTAAAAAATCAAAGCACACATGCATCTTATAAATAAAATTTACAGCTATAATTAGTCTTTCTTCTTTGGTTTTTTGGGATTACGTGATCGAGACTTAGCTTTACAAAGAGGACAAATTGGTGCATTTCTATGGATTTGTTGATGACATGAAAGGCATGATTTCATTGGCGGTGGTTGTTGCCTAAAATAAAATTATAAAAAATACATTTATATTTTCATGAAAATTTACTTAATTATACATATATGTAAATATAAAAATATATTATAGATTAAATTGGAGATATACCAGTGGTACCTGAATGTTGGAGCAGGTGGACCAGGAGCAGGGGGCAATGGTCTAGGCTCTGGCTTACTAGGTCCTTGAAGAGGTTGAGGAGCAAGAAAAGAAGCTGAACCACCTGGATGTCCAGGATGATGTAAACTATGTGGAGGTAATAAATCTTCTCCACGAACTTCTACTCTCCATTCTGCTTTTTGCATTGGCCTTTCGAAGTAACTGCAAATAAACCGTCTACACGATAAAAAATTAAATTTACATAATTTAATTTTTATAACTTAACTATTTTGAAATTGATTAATTCTATATATGAATATACATCAATTATGATTCTCATCTTTCTCTTCTCTTAGATAATAAAACTACTTACTCAGGAGAAATAAGATCTGATTCTGTTTCATACAATTCAGGTAATCTTTCCAAACCTAATACTTCTCTGCGCATTCTATCAATATCATGTTTTAATGGTTGATAATTACTATTATGTATAAGTTTAGCAGTTTCCCGTGATCTGTTCCTTGCTTTTTCTGCTTGGTGTATCACTGACTCCATCTGAAATAATACAATACATATAATTATATTTAATGATTTATATATTTATCTTTTTTACAAATATTAAAAATTTGTACAATAATTGTTTTTACCACATTGATGTCTGCATGTATTTGACGTAATTCTTCAACATGTGCCATTTTTTCTTGCATAAGTAGATCCATTTCTTGTTTATATTCTAATAAACATTTCTCCTCTTGTTCAGTTTGTTCTACCTCTTGCAATATTCTTTGTTTCAGTTTTTCTAATTGTACAGTTTTAGCTCTAAAAGTAATGACAATAATTATCTTTGTATAAATAATAAGTAATAAGAAAATTAATAAAAACTTTTTCTATTAGTATTAACGCTCTTATTTATTTCCTTATTTGATTGTTATATGATTAAAAAATATGAAAAATACAAATATATAAAAGTTCAAACCTGATTTCTTTTAAAGCCTCCAATTTTGCAAAAATAACTGTAGTCTCAGTAGCTGACATTGTACAATTGAACCAGGAGTTCTTATTTATTATGGGCGTTCACGGATTTACACTAATGCCTCCTTGTCAAAAATAATATATATAAGAACAGATTATAAAAAAACTGATTCAGGACACACACCAGTATTTTGATTTTATAATAAATTATATTCAATCATGTACAAACTATATCTTAAATGCAATCTAACATAATTACTACTGCATATACAATATTGAACAATATATAAATAAAAAAGAATTCTTTTAAGCAAAGATCGGCTTCATGTTGTTTATAGCTTATTACAGTTTACTAGTGATTTAAACGTTCAGATGGCACTGTAGTACAAAATAACGCTTATTATGCTCAAATTATTCAAAAAAAAGAAGGACCAATCAGGTATATGTATTTCTACATATTAAACGAAAGGATTGGTTGTTCCTTTATTGTAACTTTATGAAGATTCCAAAATAAAAAAATTTTATGTAAATGCAGAGTATAGTTAAATTCGAATAAAAATGAAAAACTAAACATTATCGATCTAATACATTGAATTTAATTAATAATTCCTTACATTGTTCTTAACATTTATAAATCTTACTTTTTAATATCGAAAATAGATGAGGTATTAAAATTTTGTCCATGTTGTAATGTTATATATATATATGTATATATATATATTTATTTATTTATTTATCTTTTCTTATACCGTAATTATTTATATAAATTATTTTTTTACTAATGATTGCATTTACAAAAAGAACATCAAATGAGTTCGATGTACTTTTAACCTTTTCAACTAATGTTTTTGGTTTACAAAGAATCATATTTGACATATATAGTAGTAAAATTGTTTCGTGTATTATATATTGAAATTGCAAAGAGACACTAAATTTCAAAAGCTGTGAAGCATATAGTTGCTTCTCAGCACTTCATGATAGTTGGTTGAAAACCATATATATATACAGTATTATCAAAACAGTATCCTTGATAACGAAAGAAAATTATCCGTAAAAAATGGTTGTAACGGAGAAAGTTAAGTTTCCCGATGATTCTGAGTTAACTGTTCAAGAAATAAATGTCACTTATCCCGTGTTACAAGCTGCTTCTTTTTATGTAGGAAAGAAGTGCGAGTGGCAAAGTAATGTAAGTGATTTTTTATTATTTATATATACTTAAAATATGTTAGAAGTTATGTAATATTCGTACTGTTTATTAAATAACCTTTCAAAATATATTGCCTTTAGAAAAGTGAACATAGAAAAAAAATAGAAATTAAAAATAAAACTTTTATTTAATGAAATTCGAAGAACATTTTAAAACTTTATTCTTATTAAAAATTATTTTTTTTTTTTTTTTATAGGAGTTTATGTTATGTAGAGAAGAAGAAAAAGATGCACGACGTTGTATAAATGAAGGTAAAGCTCTAACAGCTTGTGCTCTGGACTTTTTTAAGCAATTAAAAAAACATTGTAGAGAAGATTTCGAACAATATGTGACTTGTTTAGAAAGATCATCAGGAACTATAGAACTCAGCAAGTAAGATCATTTCTAAATTATGAATATAAAGTATAATTTAAAATAAATATTTGTATCATAGATGTCGAAAAACTCAAGCAGTTGTGGACAAATGTGTGCTGGATAATCTCAAAATTGAACGACCTCCTTTTGGATACTTTTGTGAAACTAAGGTACACGATTCTTCAAGGCCACGACCTAAACCTGATATTCCAGAATTCCCGGATGCACTTCCACCACTTCCAAAGGAAAAACCTGAAACTCCTGGTAAATTTGGTAACCGATACATCTTTAACTAAATTGCTTATTTAATAAAGTTAGCATTTATAGAAGTTGTATAAAACCTATTTAGCATTATATGACGACATCATAATAATATTTAATTGTTGTCTATATATTGTTGTATTTATAAATGGAAATTTTAACAGACAAATAAATTTCATTCAATAAAAGTGTAAGATTCATTCAGTATATAAAAAAAATAAAACATATTATTTAAAAAATAAACTTATTTAAAGATTAAACTTATTTATAGAAAAGTAAATTTCAACTATAAACATAAACGTAATAATTAACAAAAATTATTTTATACATTATACTTTTCATTATTAAAGGAAAGTTATAAAAAATCCTTGTAAAGATTCTTAATAGATTAACACCAATAACAGGAATTTTAATCAACTTAAGCAGTACTAGTTTTCTCAATATCTCATCTTTTGACCTTGTAAGTAATATAAGCAATTGTCATAAAAAATATATATTAAAGGGAACACCACCTGTACTTTATTGTAAATGGAAAAAAAATTCTGTTGATCTGTACACAAGGCAAAATGCATAAAACTTGCCGATAAAAAGAGTACGCACGGAATTGATATTTAAGATACAATACATTTGTATTTACAGTGTACATATAATTATAGTTAATTAATTTATATATGTACATATAAACGGTGGGTATGACGTTTGAGGCACTCAGCATTTCTCTCTAAATTCAACTAGTTCACCATAAAGCATCATGAAAGTAACAGTTCCAGACTTCATAAGAGAAACGATGTGCACACATTGGAAGCTCTGCTCTTGCTGTTTATTTAATAAGTATTTGGTATTATAGACTTAATCCCTTGTGACTCATATGTTCATTCAGTCTATCAATGACAAGGATAGATCCTTATGATATTTGCAGAATCTACAAATCATAATGATACATTATGTGTTAGCTCCATGTAATATCATAACCACTCCAATTTGTAGCTGGTGCCAAATGAACTCTTCTACCATTGTAAAAGAATGTAACAACACCTCGATATCCAGTTCTTGGTACACCGCTCTAAAATATTGATAATAATTTAAAATTTTAACGTAATTTTGGCAATAATTTGTCACATAGTTTTTATTACCTTAAAATCATCCATTAAACCAAGCATTTTTGCAGTATTTTTATATGACAATCGTGTATAATATAATATTCTAACAGGACCTGGTATAATTATATGTCCACTTTTTAATTCAGAATAAGTAATCACTGTAGAGTGGTGTACTTCATTCGTAAAAGATACATCATAATTATCCTGGAAAACACAAGAGTATTATCAAATTTTACAAAAGTAATCCTAAGAATTATGTTTATATATATATATAAAAGAAAAGAAAAAGAAAAAAGAGAAAAAAATAAGAGAAACATATTCAATATTTATCTAAAAGACACAACAGTCCTTTTATAATAAATTATTTCTTACTTTCAGCAAGTAGGTTAAATTCATCTTGGTAAAAGGCACAGATTTTTCATTCAGCTTGATAAATTTCAAATGTTTTTCAAAGAATAATCCACTATAAAATAAAACAATGTAAAATTAAAACATTTAAAAATGTTGATATATAATATAACGTTATTATTGAATAATTGCTATTTTTGAATGGAGTGAAAAACATTTAACATACTTGCTAACTCCAATTTTTCCAAAAGTTCTTGTTCTCGATATTTCTGGTCGAATACAGGCTCTATTTTTTCTCTGTTCTGGTTGTCTTATCCAATCATCCCAATACCTGTAATATAAATAAAATGTACTTCACAAAAACAATTCTGGAATTTACACTAGTGGAGATACATCTAATCTAATTTAATACTTTTTCTAATTTTTTATTTGTACATTATATATTTGAAAAAAAAACTCTTGTTTTCTATTTATATAGAAACTAAACAGTTTCAAAAAAAAATATACTGATAATGAGCTCTAACAATAAGCATATTTTGCTTACGATTTGGGCCATTTAGGTGCAAGCTCTTGCCATAACTGGCGTGTCAACATCCAGCCTAAACCAGGAAAAAAATCTGTCCTATATAGTAAGTGTGGTGCATGCTCATCCACCAGACCAGATTTACCATTATCGTTCCATGCCGAAACACACCACAAGGAACGATCAGACACTAGCAGAGGATAAGTACCCAGAAAGTACTCAAAAAAATCAGGAGCTATGTCCAAATCGTCTAAATATGTTTATAATAATTAAAACATCACACATTTCTTCTTTATGTATAAAAATATTAACTAAAAATACCTTCAACTACAATTGCTGTTTCATATCCAAGCTCAAAAAATACTTGATTTAGTGCCCATCCATAATGACGTGCAATTTTAAAGTATCCTTTAAACTTTTTTTCTTTAGGTGGAATGTCTATGTCTGATTGGTCAGGTTGCTGAAATAAATTATATGTCAACTATATAATATCTCCATAATAATAAAATATTTTTGCATAAGACCGTGATAAAAATTATAGAGCAGTACCCGAATGTGCAGTATTTTATCTCCATATTTAGAAATAACTTCTGCAGTTTGCTCATGTTCACAATCTTGCGACACAACAATTGGAAACTGCACTGCACTAGGTCTTAAGTTTATTAATTGATCTAAGCATCTTTGAACAGTGATGCGATTGCATGAGAAAACTAATACAGCTATTATTGGATCTCCATTTGGTAAAGATTTTTTTGATTTCATTGTTTCCTCTGTCTGTAAAAAAATTAAATGAAGTAAATGTAGGAAACGAAATGTAATTGAATATGTTAATGTTAGACACTTAATATACTTAAATAAATATAAGAAGGTCAAATATTTAAGAAACAAATTAAATTATCAATTACAATAAGGTATCAAGATAAAAATCTATTACAAAGACCTTTGTAGATTGTTGAAAATCCTTAGAATCTGTCCATTTTTCTTTATAATCATTCTTTTCAAGTTGTTGTTTAATATTACTTTCATGTTGTTCATTATTCTTTGGAATTGCTATTGTTGCACGAGTGATAATCAATTTCTCTATTAATTCTAAAGAAAGGGAAATATATAAAATAAATAAATTATATCCAAATTTAATGTAAAGCAATTAAACATTTAATTTAATATAAATATAGTTATGTTTTTCTATTTACTTACTTCTATGATGTTTATTTTCCTCAATATGTTGAAAAAATTCTTGGTTCACTGCAATTTGTTGCTTTACTCTTTGTTCCAATCTGCTAATTTGTTTTGAAAGTTTATTTTGCTATTGATAAATAATATTATTATTAATTTCATATAAAATACAGTACTATATATTCTTATTTTTGATTATTGAGTTATTTTTTTCATAAATAAATCAAGGATATGAAGTTAGTCTAAATTAATCTACTATTATCAGGTTTATGATAACACAGTTCCTATCAAATCAATTAAACAGATAATAAAATCTATATTCATTATTCTATATAATAATAATTCTGTATATTATATTTAAAAAATTGTTCAGTATTTTAAAATATATGAATGATTGAATTACAACAAATAATAACTTAACTACCTTTTCTTGATCCCTGCCTGATGGTTGATCAAGAAATAAAAAATATGTAATCACACCCCATAAGACGAGAGATCCAAAAATAATACCAACTGACCTGTTCCGCATGACAGAACCAGAAATGTCACCTCAACTGTAATAAATATTTAACATACATTAAACAATTAAAAATTAATAAAAATAAATAACAAAAATTTGTTTAATATTATTTTTATTGTCACTATTATAACTCCAATTTATTCTCAATAACTCCATATTTTTGTATATTTCATTTAATAATTACTAATAAGTTAATTAAAAAATAAACATAAAAGATATATTAAGCAGAATTATAGGTTACTTACCATTCTTTTACCGAAGGACTTTTCTACGATCCCTTAGGTAATCATGTATTAGTTGGATTGTACAAATGTAATCATATTTAGTATAGTGCATTGATAAGATTTTAAATTTAATTTTCTTATTTTATTTAGTTCTGACAAATCAGGAGTCAACGTATAAAATACAGTTAGATAGACTGGACACGACTGTCAACGTAATGTCACGCGTACCGATATCTTATACGCAATATAAAAAGTATTTAGTGCGATTCTCAATCGATTATGTTACAATCGATATTGTCATTTCGAGTTCAAAATGTTTATCTATTGATATATCGACTTTGTAATCGACTTTTCAAATCCCTGGAATGTCCATGTGTATGTTGTAAATCTATCATTCTAAATATTTCTTAATATGTTCTATGTAAAATGTTCATATAAAATAATGTGAAGTACAATTTTCATTTGAAAAATTAAAAATTAATTATATAAAATAATAAATTTAATAGTGGTTAGTAATTATCTTGACATCGAGATTTTATTTGTAACATACAGTTCTTAATTTTTTGTAAATTAATTTTTTAATTTTTCATAAAAACAAACTTTAAATCACGATACCTTCAATGAAATAATATTATTTTCTCATTAAAATGATTTCAAAATTGTTATGTACCGATGTTCTTGCTATACGTCCTATAGATGATTATATATTTGTAGGTTAGTGAACATTAAAAATTATTTTTAAAACAACTTGTCTTACGTTTTTTAAAAAATGTTCTTGTATTTTATTTTATATAATTTTATAGGTATAGGATCTATTCTACATATTTTCAAAAAACATGAAATTTACGAATTAGAGTACAAATTGAATTTTAATTCACATAATATTCATGGTATTCTTAAAGCATCTGATAATTATTTAATTGTATTTGGAGCTAAATGTTTGTGTATTTATGATATTGATAAAACAAACGATACAATACTGTAAGTATTTATATATTGTTTTCTTTCGCATATAAGATCTTCTAATTTCTATTTTTCAGACTAAAACAAACTTTTGATACAATTTGGTTTAATGATTGGATAATAACTGTTAAATGCTTGAATATTGATACACAAATATTTTTAATCATTTTATTTGCACATAATAATGTATATATATATGACATTTCTAACAAGAAGTACCAATATATATGGTGTGAGGAAAAATGTATACTGTATCCTTAATGTTACGTATTAAATAACATTACAAAAAAAGTATTACACAATTAAATAGCATTACAAAGCAATATTAAACTTTTTTTCTTAATCTATACATAGCTATGGTGGATCCATATCAGGTGAAACAATTCAAGATTTAGTAGTACTTAGTGGAACTGTGTTTCAGGAGATATTAATATGGAAACTAAACTATGGAACTATTCATGATAAAAATGTGAAAGTATTACATCGTTTAATTGGACACAAAGTTAGTATATAAATATTAATATTCATATAATTTTATGGTATAAAGTATATTAATATTTATATATTTTTATTAATGGTCAATATTTTAATAATTCTTGATAAATTTATATTGCAGGGGGTAATTTTTTCTGTTATTTATGATCCAAATACTTATTTTATCTGTTCTACATCTGATGATAGAACAGTTAGATTGTGGAAAGTTATGGACAACACATCATATTCAAATATAGATATGCCTTTGGCCTGTAAAAATTATATTGATTGGGAAAAAGCTGAAATTAAATTAGTAAAAACAATGTTTGGGCATGCTGCCAGAGTTTGGAGAGCAATAATTAGAAATGGTGTTCTTCTTACTATAGGTGAGGTAGGTGCATTCTTTCAAATGATGTCATACATAATAATAACAAAAAAATATTAATACCATTATTATATATTTTAGGATTCATTAATATGTATTTGGTCATTGAATGGTACATTACTTAATAAACTATTCGCACATCATGGAGCACCAATATGGAGTATTGATATTTCAGAAGATAATAAGACCATATTTACTGGTGGTGCTGATGGTGCAGTACATATATGGCCATTTATAAGTGCTCCAAGTAATAATTTACAGATAATATCATCATTTAAAACAGATCATGTTCCCAAATATATATCTTATTTAAACAGTGGAACATTATTAATTTTTCATGAAGGAGGCATGTTAACATGCTATAACAATGCACTTGTTCTTAGAGAGTCTTTGTATTTAGAAAGATATAGTACCTATTGCATAATGCAAATTTCATCATGTAGACGTTATATCAGTTTTGCATCAAGGGATGGATATATAACAATATACACAGGTATATATGTATATGTATATTTATGTAATAATAATATAAATTAAATTTTATTATTATTCATATATACTTATACTTTCATTATTTTATTATTATAGAAATAAACAATGAGAACAAAAAATATCTACATCAGATATTAGAGGCAAAAGTAATGGAATCAAAAATATTTTCTTTACAATGGTTAAAAGATGATAAAATTTTAGTTTGTGGAAAAAATGGTTGTTTACGAATATTTACCATTACACTTGATAGTATGTATAGTAAGTAGATATTCATGTTTATATAAAAGCTCTTATAGTTTATGTTATAATACAATTTTTTTACACAGATGAACTATACACTCATAGTGAATATACATTACCTCTAACTCGAGAATGTTGGGTAACAGCTGCTATAATTTATGAAAATTTACTTATATGTGGAGATAGAGCAGGAAGTCTTCATATTTTTGAAATGCACAATCAGTTTTTAAACAAAATAAATTTAGATAAAAATATTGGAAAGCCAATACAAACTATTTATAAAGCTCATGGAAAAATAGGTATCCAACTGTGTGCTGTTATGAAAAATAAATTGATAACAGGTGGACGCAATGGCATAATAAGATTTTATGATATTTGTTTGATTGAAAAAAAAAGCTTTTTACGTACTTTGTATTGCATAAAAATGCCTATGGATTGGATTAGTAACATATTAGACATTGGCAATGATATTCTTATAACTGGATTTAAAGAAGTATATAATCATGATAATATGTGTGTGTGTGTGTGTGTGTGTGTGTGTGTGTGTGTGTGTGTGTGTGTGTGTGTGTGTGTGTGTGTGTGTGTGTGTGTGTGTGTGTGTGTGTGTGTGTGTGTGTGTGTGTGTGTGTGTGTGTATTGTGATGAATCATAAAATAGCAATAAATAATTATAGCAAATATATCAACATATTACTTTCTCTTTACGTTTTTTGATAAACGTGTTCTTTTATTGCCTCATATCATCTAGCTAATCTCTATTTTATGACTCACATTACATAAAATATATATAATAAATTAGAATATGCAAGAAATATATATACTAAATTAATAAAATTTTTTATAGGTTGAATTTATTATATATAGTTTACATGATCAGAGAATAGCTTTAAAAAGTCCTTGTGGAGGTGGACATAGATCTTGGGATTGCATGGTATTATATGAAAATATTAAATTTGCATATATTAGAAATAAGCAAATTTATTTATCCAGTCATCAATTGAATTCTCTGTTTTTATCTACACCTACTATATTGGTATGTATTAAAAATATATTATAAAAAATATATGCATAATATATATTATAATGCTTTTGTATTATTTTAGAGTGGTTCTCATGTTAAAGAAATTTATAATGTACAACCTATAATGGATCTGACTGATCATAAGATTTATATATCTGGAGGTGAAGACTGCAAACTTCGTCTTACACAAATTTATAAATCAGAATTAAATAAGAAAAACTATACATTCAAAACACTAAGCATCATGGATGGACATATTTCAAGTATAAAGTCTATAGCTATTGTAAATTTAGAAAGTACAAAATTGAACAGCACATACTTAATTTTCTCATGTGGTGGAAGAGCTCAAATAAAATGTTGGCAAATGGATATAAGATGGGATAAAGATTTGTTATCCAATGAAAATATTTCTTGTCTTGATCTAAATGGTCATATGCTGTTTGGTAAAGATCAGAACCGTAGAAAACATTGGCAAAAAACAAAGCAATCTTACGCAATTGAACCTGAAACTCGCTATATGGATATTAAAACCTATTGTCCTTATAAGTCAATTTACATATTTCTACTTATAGCCTGTGCTGATGGATATTTAAGGTGATATTCTCACAAAGTCAAAAAATAATCTATTTTGTTATATAATATATTTATGATTATTTTATATATTGATTTATATTTCTTTTATAGGATATTCATTTATAATATCGTTACAAAAAATATTCATCCTATATTATATACTAAATGTACTCCTCGTTGCATTTTAAAAGTGCATGTCTTGGAATTTAAAAAAAAAATAATTATATTGACTATGTCTACTGATGGTATTGTACGTTATTTTAATTTTACTGACATTTTTTCTGAAGCATTTAAAAACGTAAGCACAGATCATTCTAGTCTAAAAAACATTGATATAATGCCTTTTGCATCAATGCAGTTACATCAATCGGGCATTAATAGTTATGATTTGAAATGTATAACTGAAGATGAATATCTTCTAGTTACTGGGGGTGATGATAATCTTCTCTGTCTTGTTTTATTTCAAATTTTTATTTTAGAAGACAAAACTGTTTCTGTAAAAATATTATCAAAACACGAAACTTCATCTGTACATTATGCACAAATTACAGGTGTGTGCGTACATTGTATTATATAGAAATATAATACGTAAGTACTATATTTTATTGTTTTTACAGGTGTTAAGTTAACCAATAACAAAATATTTAGTGTTGGTATAGATCAGCAAGTTATTACACATACTTATTCCTGCACAAATAATAAAATATTAGCCCAAGTATTATCAACTGAATTAACATCTATATCAGATGTACAAGGAATGGTATTATCAACTTATATAAAGTAAGACTCATATTTTATATATTTTTTATAAACACTTCTAAAAAAATTATAACGTAGATTAACCACATATCAAAAAAAAAGGAAAAATTCAATGTATACAGTATTTAAAGAAACAATATTATTTCAGGTGTAATGATATCTTTTTATGTATATATGGAAATGGTTTCGAATTTTTATCTGTTTAAAATGATATAAAGTATATGTATATTTTACAATATGTATTACGTAAACATGTACATTTGTAATATAATATAAATACAAATTTTATTTGTAGATACGTAAATTTGATAAAATTATATAATAAAAAAAAAAAAAAAAGAAAGTTATATTAAATATATTTTTTTGTACCCATCAACCTACAAATATATAGAATGATAAAAAACTTAAGAAGTATTATAATTATTTATAATAATTTAACTATTTTTACAGCTTTTAGTAAAAAATATTCAACTATGGAATATCAGTATTTAATTATGAAAAATAGAAAGATTGCTTTGTTGCATATATATCCTTCATGCTTCAGGCGTATATGAAATATATAAACGCTTTCTTGATGCCAAACGTTAGGTTTATGAACTTACCTTCATGAATTGTTTTGGATCTACTGTCAAATCATTGATAATTATACCAAAAATATCATTCATAAAGAAATTTTTCATTATTTAAATTTTTGAAAAGAATAATTTTATAATGTCAAGTATTACAATTTCGGCAGTCCGACCACGAACAAGTATCCTAGATAGATCTTTGAGTAAAGGAAAAGGAGAGGTTAGCTTAAGTTGCTTTGCTCTTTTATTTTCAGAACTTGTACAATATTGTCAAAATCGTGTTTATACTGTACCAGAATTACAAAATAAGTAAGTACTCGTGTTATGATTCTTCAAAAGTAAACTTGTAAAATTTTATTGTTCTACTTTAATCAATTAGGTTAGCTGAAATAGGTTCTGAGATTGGACATAGAATTACTGACCTTCTTGTCATAAGAGAAAAAGGTGGGAAACGTGAAATTAAACTTTTAAACATATTATTGTTTGTTAAAAGTACATTGTGGAAATCGTTATTTGGTCGTGAAGCTGATAAGTTAGAACACGCAAATGATGATGAACGAACATATTATATTATAGAGAAAGAAGCTTTGGTGAATAAATTTGTCTCAGTTCCGAAAGATAAAGGAAGCTTAAATTGTGCATCTTTTACAGCTGGAATTGTTGAAGCTGTTCTTTGTGATTGTGGCTTTGTAAGTATAATATCACCAAGTATTATTCTTTACATTTTTATTTTTTTTTATTATCTATATAAATTAAATTACTTATTGTATTTTTTTATTTCAGCCAGCTAAAGTTACTGCACATTGGCATAAGGGAACAACTTATATGGTGAAATTTGATGATTCAGTCATAGCACGTGATAAACAACTAGAAGATCGATAATAAAAAGAAAATTTCTGCAATAAATTATATTTAATTGTAATATAATATAATTATAGTAAACATATGTAATATGTAAAATCAACTTATAGTTCCAATTAAAGATAAAATAATTCTTTTTTTTTTTATAGATATTTTTTTCTTTATTTATATTCCCTTTATTTATACATATAATATTACATCTCAATCTCTACATTACTTTTGTTTATTTGTATTGAACTGTATTAGATATATTTTTTTTTTTTTTAGTGGAATTTAAACATTCTATCGACGTATTTTACTTGACCTGTACGGTAAAGTTGTTCCTTTCGATCCTACAAATAAGATAAATTGTATAGATAAAAAAATATGTTATTAAAATTTTAGACATACCTTGGATTTTTTTAAGAAGGCTCCTACACTAAAAAGTAGACCTCCCACGATGGTATACATTAATAAGGTATTAAGAGGAGTTTGTATGAAAATATGTTCAAGCTGTACTCTTGTAGCATAGAATCGTAGCCATCCTTTATCTATCTATATTTAAATATATGCTTATAACATAAGTAAGATAAATTTTCTTATATTTATTATTTTTATTGTAAATAATTATTTAACTTGTGTTATAGAAAATGATCATTATATAATATTATAATCATTATATAATATTATATATTTTTAATATGTTAAAATAATAATAATATTAATAATAAATAATGTGTGAATTTCAAGAAAAATAATGCTATATATATCTTATACAATCATGTATCATAACATAACGTTATAATAAACTTTTTGATACTCCTGAAAGTAGATAATTTTATAGGTTAGGTTTATTCACTGAAATTACGTACAATTGGTTCAATTCGTCGAGGATCTTGTATCTCCTTTAAGTATTCGTTTCTTAATTCTAAACGTCTGGAAGCTTTCCATTCTTTAACTTCTTGATCTTCCTTCGAAAGATCGTATATCTTGTTTTCAGACATAATTCTTATCCGTGTAAATTCCCTTAGAACATACTCGAGAATAACTCGCAATAAGTTGATATATTCATGGGTTACGGTGTTAAGATAGATTTGATTGATATTTAATTTTATATGAGTATGTTAAATTCGCAAAATTTAATAAAATTATAAATAATATAAAAGATAAAAATTATAAAGTTTACATATATTTTCCTTATAAAACGTTATTTTTTCGTAAATTTGTTTAGTAAGTTTTTCTGCGTTAAAAGATATGTAAAAGATTGCTTTCACGCAATTGCTTAATTAGTAATATTGATTAAAAATGTGAAAAGTTAATATTTTTATTAATAAACTATAAATACATATATATATTTATTTATTTATATTTATATAAATAAGTACTTCAGTTTACTTTAATCGTACGATTTAATTACGTCAAACTCTTTAAATAAGTCGAATGTAATTTTTATCCTTAATTATCACAAATCAATATTACCATATAAGAATATTTAAAAAATATGTTAAATCAGCATTAATGTTATTAAAAGATAACAAACTATAATATAAATAATATTTTAACTACAGCAATAGCCACTTGCGTGGATAAATATTTTATAAATTTGTACGCTAATCTAAGAAATGTAAAAATCAGTATGTCAATTGATCATGGTCATAGTAGTTCATTTATGAGAAAAAATAATTATTCCAATTATTCTTTTGTTCGGGATATAAAATTACTATCACATATATCTGTATAGTTATGAATATTTGAATCATATTCAAATATCGTATGATTTAAATTCTAGAGAACTATATAGATTATTCGGTATTCCAAGTCACATGAAACGTAATAAAAAAGAATTTATCAAATGAACATATTATGAAATATCATGTTGATATTATACGTAGAAACAAAAGATAAAATCACCATATGCATATTGGACAAAGTAAAGTTAGAGGATAAAACCAAATGAATCACGTGATGTAGGGGAGGTTTCGTATAACACGCGTAGCATCGTTCTTTCACTTCATAAGCATCGCAACATTCAGCGACGACGTTTCGTTTATCGTTCTTATTTTATATTTTCAAGTGATTCTTTGTGCATTGTGGTAAGTTTTTTTATATATATATATACATATACGCACGACTAAACAGTCTTTGTTCAATTGTGAATACATACAAATATCTAATCTGACTATACGTATGACTCATGTATTATATCTGTAAAATATCATCAAATGACATTTTACAGATATCAATTAAAAACTTCTTGTTTATATTATTACTAATTTTATATATTAACAGATATTTTTTTACGACGAAGTCGTTTGCTTTCTAAATTATTTTCTTTTCTTACACGAAATCAATTGTTATTTTCTTTTCCACACTTAATCAAACATTAATCTTCACTTTCTTTGTTGTACCATATCAAACTAGTACCATATTTACGAGTAGAAATTATGATCTATAATAGAAAAATTTATTAAAATGACAAATATTCAATTGCCTAGTTACATTATAATTAGAAAATACATTTTATGAATAAATTTTAAAGAAGTAAAACAAAATGGAAGACGCAAAAACTTTCATGCCATAAATGTGTTCATGATTTGCAATGTCTCAACTTTACACAATAATTTTTATTTTGTTATAAGGAATGATTAAATTAATAAAATTTCCGCCATGCATCAAGTTTATTTTAATTTGAAATTTTCCTTAGTTTTTTAAGAATGTGAAAATTATGGATAATTGAAGTATGAACGTACCTTTTCCTTATACGATTTAATGACTGTCGCAATAATGATCACACACGTATCAAAGAAGTTAGAATCGTTTAGTCGTTGAAAATAATTTCGTTGTTTTATATTTTTCATGTCGTCTTAATCTTTAAAAGTGAATTTTAATACTTATTGTAGTTAATACGTCTTATAAACGTAAAATTAAAATTTAGGTTAGCTGTTTTTATTTATTTTTATGGGAAAAATAATATAATATAAATAATATAATTAACAATTCCAAATAATAAAAATATTTTCTATTAACCATGCCATTGCATTTTATGTATTATTAAATATCTTTGAGCTTGATTAAAACTATATATAATATTAATTATGATTAGTATATAATATTGTATTTTTTTCAGTTCAATTTATACAGCCATGAAGATATTACTGGTCTTCCTACTTTCAGCGGTATTTGCTGTTCAAGCTATTTCATTTTTTGATCTTGTTTTAGAAGAATGGACAACATATAAGGTATTTATGTTACATTAAAAATAAAAATTTATTTTTTCAATTTTTATTGATACTTTTTAACATCAAATTTTACCTTTGATAGCTTGAACATAGTAAGAATTACATATCTAATGCTGAGGAAAAATTTAGAATGAAAATATATATGGACAACAAACATAAAATTGCATTACATAATCGTAAATATAAGTTAGGACAAGTTGGTTACAAATTAAAAATGAATAAATTTGGTGATATGGTAAGTAATAAGGATTTTGCACCAAAGTTTGATTGATGTAATATTTCTGATCTCTAATATATATTTAAAAAAATTAATTTTATAGCTTCATTATGAGTTTGCACAAACAATGAATGGTTTTAATAAATCAACAAATCTACAATTAAGAGCAGAAAGAAAACCTGTTGGTGCTACATTTATTGAACCAGCAAATGTAGTATTACCAGAATTTGTAGATTGGAGAGAAAAAGGTGCAGTTACTCCTGTTAAAGATCAAAAAGCTTGTGGTTCATGCTGGGCATTTTCAACGGTATTTATTTGTCTTCTAAAAAATTAACTTATTATTAATCTTATTCATATAAATATTTTTAAGATTATTAATTAATAATACAATTCTCTTATAGACAGGTGCGTTGGAAGGACAACACTTCAGACAAACTGGTGTTTTAGTGTCTTTAAGTGAACAGAACTTAATAGATTGTTCTGCAAAGTATGGTAATAATGGATGTAATGGTGGTCTTATGGATCAAGCATTTCAATATATTAAAGATAATAAAGGTCTTGATACAGAAAAAAGTTATCCATATGAAGCAGAAAAAGAAAATTGCAGGTAAGTAGTGAATTTTTTTATGAAGACAAAATTCGTAGATTAAAATATATTTATTACTTTGATTTATAGGTATACTCCATCTAATAGTGGTGCCTATGATATTGGGTACGTAGATATTCCAGAAGGAGATGAAGATAAATTAAAAGCTGCTGTTGCTACTATAGGACCAGTATCTATAGCCATTGATGCCTCTCATCAATCCTTCCAATTTTATTCTGAAGGTTGATTCTATATTTTTTAAATTTGTTTCTTTCTATCATACTAGTTAATTTTGCTTTTACGAATTAATAGTTTTATAAAAATGTAGGTGTTTATTATGAACCTGACTGCTCTTCTACAAGTTTGGATCACGGAGTATTAATAGTAGGATATGGAACTGATGACAATGGAGATGATTATTGGTTAGTAAAAAATAGTTGGGACACAACTTGGGGTGATAAAGGATACATAAAAATGGCCAGAAATAAACAAAATCATTGCGGTGTAGCTACAACTGCCAGCTATCCACTTGTTTAAACAGCCATTCATGCAATTAATGTTGCTGGGAATCAAGTCTTCATAACAACTGTAAATAATTAAAAAATTTTATTAAAACTGAAGCATATAATTTTAGTGAACAACAACATACCTTTAAATTTAGAATTTAGCAGTTATTATCAATATTTGTTTTTCTTCTCTATTATAATTTTTGTTTATAAGCAAAAAAAGTTCATATTTTCATTTTGGAATATAAATATGTTATGCATACATGCGTGTGTATAAATTATTATTATTGTCATTGACATTAGGTGAACCGTATTTTGTGTTATGTGCATATGTACAAGCGTATGTGTGTATAGAAATAAAAGTAAGCACGTAATGCAATGAGAAATAATAGTAGCACTTATGATAATCCTTTAAAATTTTACAATTTTATTTTTTACGTTGCATATATATATACGCTTGTCTTTAATATTTTATATTATTATAAGTATCGATATTTATATGTTTGAAGATATAGTTTTGAAATATGCGTTTATGTATATTGCTTCTAATTGCATATAGCTACTATCAGATGGCGCTAGAGTAACTTGTTTCTATATCAAGGGAGATCTTTCATTTTCATTGTAAACAAGCAACTATAAATGTCTGACAATACACGTTGAAATACGATAAGGGACCAATATGTAATGTTTACAGTGATAAAAATAAATATGAATGGTCAGTATAGTATATCTAATATTTAATATGTGTTACTCTGTGATACATATTTAGATGTCCTCAGATTTTATTTTATACATAGAAATATAACGTATGTTTCGTGAACATAACCTGCAAAAGTTTATCTAAATGAATGTGTTTACAACAGTTTGGTTTAAAGAGTGAAGAATATAGTTGTATAACTACCATAAAATATTTGTTTATATAGATATATGTAGGACATGTTATATACAATTAAGAAGATTTTTTTATGATCATTTTTGTAAATATTATCTGCAATGGGAGAGGTGAATGTATGCTTTCAAATAGACACTGATAATCGTGAAAATTTTCCATCGGGACTTGCATTTCAAACTTTTCGGAAACAAAGAGATACATTTTATGAAATTTTGAGGATATGGGAGCAAAATCATTTGGTACCAGGATGGGCTTTCCAGGTAGCCTTAGGAGGAAAGATACGAACAATGCTCACGCTACATAGTGATGCTACTAATTATTCTCACTTTGCAAGATTATTTAAATCTCAACTCCTTATTTCATGTATACAAAAAGGGGAACAAGTAAGTTATATATAAATTATTGTAGTAGAACTTCAATTCATTTATGTTGTAAGTGACAATTGTTTTCAGGAAGATGTAGTTGATGATGATAATATAAGTATTCTTGAAACATTAAAACATGTTAATCCGCAAAAGTTGACACAGCTTAGAAAAAGATTGGTTACACCTTTATCATCCCAAAATAATGTTTGTGGTCCATCTTTCCCTGGTACTCAAGAATTTTTTAGAGATTTCATATTACATGCATTTAATCCAATATTTTATACACATTTAGAAAATTGTTTAGTACATGAAATTATGGAGTTAAATGAGACTCAATTTATTGGCAGTGAAATAGAAGATTCAGGTATTCTTTATATATAAATTAATATAAATTTATCTCTCTCCCTCCCCCCTCCTCCCCTCCCTCCTCTCTCTCTCTATTTGTAAGAAATGTAGATAATAAATAAATAAATAAATATATATATTTTATATATATTTATATACATATTTTAGAAACAATAGTAGATGAGCAAACACAACGTACTTTCATCACTTGTGTATCAAGTTTAAAACTACTTGCAAAAATGTTGGGATTACTTGTATCTTTACCATATAGATTAGAATCAGGTGCTAGTAAAGAAATCATAACAGCACAAATTGAGATTAGAAGTAGTGTAAGTTATATATTTAATATTAATTAAATTAAGTATATTGTATATAATACAACAAAAAATTATTCTTCATAGGTTGTACCATCATTAAATTTACAAATTTGTCTTCAGAATGCAATAATAGAAGGAAAAATGTCTTTAAGTATACCTTGGATAGTGAAGTACCTAGCAATGATGGATATTGTATCTCTTCGATTACCATACTATAAACCAGTCTTAGAATTACTATATTATATTTATAGGAGTGTCAGTACTTACGATTTTACTTCTTCTGACAGTCTTATGTCTCAACAGACTGCTCTTTTACTTAAATCTACGTTGAACTGGTTTTTTGAATTACCAAATTTTCCTAAAGATTTTTGTTTAACTTGGCAAGAAATATATCAAACAAAAGAATTAAAAACTCGGAGGCAGTTTGATAAAATGTTAGCACAGACATATGATGTATTGTCTGTAGAATCTGTTGTTTCCGTTAATTCTACTAAATATTGTTTAGATAAATTAGATATAATAGATGATTCAGTTCTTTGTAAATGCTGTCCTATAACTGACTTAAAACTACATACTGTGTTAACAAAAAATATAAAACACAATACGCGAGGTCCAAATAAACACATAACACCAGTTTCTAGTCAACTTCATAAATTTGGCACTAATAGCAGGAAACATTTAGAGGTAATTGAGATATTGTAAAAGAAATATTGTAATTTCTATATTGTCGTTACAATTCTTAATACAGTTGCAGTTAGAGGAAGCTTTTTTTCATGGTCAACCTGCTTCAACTCGGAAAACCGTCGATTTTGTCTCTGAGAGAGTTGCATCTACTTGTGTGAAGCATATTTGTAATACATTATTGGTATCTGCAAGAGAAACAAATTTAAATGCTTTTAGAGAACTTATGAAAAAAAAGTATAAAGAAAAGTATAAAGAAACACAAGCTATGACAAATGGTAGTAATGCAGATATTAGTGAATTCAAGGTAAGTTTTTTGTTACTTCATACTGAAAATAGTATTTTACGTATTTTATATAACTTTTATATCTTTTATTTTAGTTGTCATTAGTAAAGGAAATGACTTTGTTAGCTGCTAGTGCTTCCAAAAATTTGAAGGAACAGTGCGAAAGAAGCATTCCTCAGCTCTGTGAAAATCGAATTGTGAAATCTATTGAATCACTTTTAGCAGAAGATTCTTTATTACCTGTTAAAGAAATGTGTATAAAAATAGCAATCAGAATAGCCATAGAACGTATAAATCAGTGGATACAGTCTCATATTGTTGGTGGCTCATTGTTTACTAAGGATATGGAGTTAGAAATTAATAGATTTTTAAGAAATAATAACACTGTATCTTTAATACAAAAAAAAGTTCATAATTCAGCAGCTCCTACTCCAAGCGATGTCATAGATGAACTTAGAGTATGTATTTTTTATATTTGTTTTTTTTTTTTTATTTAATAAGCAAAGTAATAATTCACAATGTTTAATTTCTTTTTATAGTCACTGATATGGGACATTATAGATAATAATGGGAAAAATTTGACTATAACTTCAATGACAATTATTCTAAATAAATTGTATCAAACTTTGAATGAAAGAGCTGATCTAGTGACAGGACCAGAGAAAATTTTGTATTTATTGAGCGTTGATTTTTCTTTGTTTCTGGGTAAGATTAAAATGATTTATTTTAAAAGTATAATGTAATATTTTATAATATGTTATGTATTTGTAGTTGCACATAGAATGGATCTATTTACGCAGGATATTCAAAAATTGATAATTAAGATATGGACTATAAACAATTTTAAGATATTTGAAGCAGATACTCCTATGTTGAGATTGTTGAGCCCAAGGAACGTTATGTTACTTGCACAACCAGAAACTGATGGAAGCTGGTTGACGTGTGGAAAATTTCTAAGAAGATTATTGGAGGAAAGTGTCCTTGATATAGAATTTTTGAGCGATCAGTATGTGGCATTATTTAGGCACGATTGGCCTGTAGTAAGTTTTCAGATTTTCTAAATGAATTTCATTTTACATGCTTCCATTTAATATTATCTATTCTTTACAGCCTATATTAAAACAATTATCAATGTGCCTTAATGAAAGTATTGCGGGTTATAAATCGACAGATGAGAAAACAGAAAAAGTTAGGTATTTGCTTGGGTGGATAGCAGAGACCTGTCGTGAAATAGAAATTGGTGATGATTTCTTGTAGATTAATTCTTTCGATATATTCTATTGATATATTTTAAATTCCAATTTGTTAAGAATTTTTGTAAACTATATAAATTTTATAAGTGTACATTGTTTATTCTTATGACAACAGGAGGATACTATACTACTGTTTATTTTATTTTTATGAGAAGAATACCTCTCAATTTGTATGTATACTTGTTGTAAATCAATTTCTCAGAAAATTAATTCTTCTATTTGAAATAGCTGTATATTATTGCACCGTCATCTATTTTATAAACAGAATTATGCTACGTATTTTAAAATAAAAATGTTATATTTTTCTTTTACACCTTTTTTTTGTTGTATGTAAATTTGCACTCATTGCATATAAGTATATTGAAAAAAATCAATAGCATTATGAAAATGGCATTGCTAATAAGTTATAAGAATTTTTTGAAAAATAATAGAAAAATGATCTGTAAAAAGACATAAGGAAAAAAATTTAGATCGTCATACATACGTAAATAGTTCATAAATTTGGCGGGTCGGTAACCGGCTCAAGCGTGATTGGATGGACTCGTTGATTGGTTGGAACATATGCGCCATATCTATACAGTGAGTAAAGTAGGAACAAAAAGTGGCGGTCAGTCGTGAACCGCGCGTCACACGGATAGGAAGTGGTAGTTTAGTCTAATACTTTACTGTAATATCATTTTCGATTTTTAATAAAATATCATTGACTTTTTTTGATCGAAATAAACAAGAATATTTGATAACAATACGGAATCGTATATGACAAATACAAGAAAATCATTTATAGAAACGACGTTTTCTAATGTGTCTTGTTATGAATAGAATAGCAATAGAGTCTTAACGATATTAATAGAAACAGATGATTAGCGTGTATTCTCATTACTTTCCATTTTAATTATTCGTAATCTTTAAAAGAGGTGAGACATAAGCGTTTCAAGATTGAAGATGATGTGCGCGCAATAAATTCAAGCAGTTCAACACGTGCTCGTGCGTACACGTGGACTCATCGAAATGTGAGATAGAAGAGCATAAGAGGAAGTCGATTGTCGGGTGCTGTCGATGCGACGTCAAACATTTTTGATCATCGTCAAGTAAGCAAAACAGATAACAAAACGTAAAACGAAACGAAAGTCCTGCCCATGTTTTTTCTAATTGATTCGTATGATAGTGAAAGATAAAAAATTGAGAAAAATTTTAAACATAAGTAATTCGATGTTTTATATGGAAATGACTTTTGGTATCGATTTATATTTTTACTTTTATTTATTTCTTTTTTTCTTTTTTATCAACCTTATTAATATATGTATAAAGGATAAATGATTGATAATTTTAATTTTCATTATCTCTTGCGTATGTTATGCGTAAATAATAATTTTCCTGTCAGGACTCATTACTCGAAAAAATTTTGCAGGAAATAAATATTTACGTAAGCATAGCTATAAAATAAATAAACTTATCGATATGATTTAATGTAACTTCAAGAAACCTTTTTATTTCGTTTCGAAGCGGCACGCGAGTTTAACGAGGTTGAAAACTTTCAAATCGATTTTTAATGTACGTCGATCGATAAAAGTTTTGCATCGGGTGAATGAAAAAAGAGAAAAGAAGGGGTTAGAAAAGGCGGGAAAAGGGAAAAGGAAGAGTGCATCGTTCCGAACTGCGCGTTCTCGTGAATCGAACTGGAAGCCAAACACTGTTGAGGTTACAAAAGTGTAAACGATCACCGAATCGGTGTATGACAAAATACGTAAAGCGAATAAGGGTTATGTATGTAAGTACGTACAAGTGTAAACATACTAAACGAAAGAACGTTTTTCGCTCAATGCGTTCCTCTCCCTTTTGCAGACTCTTGAAATTGCTAAGACGCTATCGCAAATATCCATCTTATCTTTTACAATATTACTCTTTTCTTCTTAATGAAAAAGATCACTAGATTTTATTATGTTTACGTGGAATACTTTTGTACGCATGAGGAAGAAACATTTTTGACGACAAAATACTACACATATATGATTGCAGTGAAAAAGTTTTGAGAATATAAAAGTGTCTCTTGTGTCTCATAAACATATCTCTTTGTTATTTAACTTTTGCCCTTCTACGACTTTGTAGAGATTCGAAGTAGGCCGATATTTTTCTAATATTTTAATGTCCAACTTTAAGACAAGGTTTTTTTTTTTTAAGACTATAATTCTTCTATTGGATAGATTCGTCCGTGGTATTTATTGTACGAACCATTCAATTTTAGATTTCGCGTATATGTATTAGTTTTACATGTCGTTCCTTGGCATCGAACCAACTTATTTCCACGAAAGAACATCCTATTTCGAAAATTGCAATCTGGTTTATATGCTCGAATCTCGTAATTTAATTCTTTATATCAAAGACGCCGTATGCTCAAATAAGTTTGTTTTACGTTTCGCTATTTATATATTTGTCGCGCGTTTTAAATATCACGCAAAAGATCGAAAAAGTTATACGTTTTTTTCCTTTCTTTCTTTTTTCTTTATTTTTCTTTTTTTCTTTCTTTCTTTTTTTTCTTTTTTTTTTCTTTTTTCTTTTTTTTCTTTTTCTATAGAAAATTTTTCCTCGAGATCAAACGATAAGATTTCGCGATACATATCAGGTTCCATAAAAATAATATAGACTCGTTTCGAAACTTAGTCCCCAGGATTTCGAACTTTTGAACAGCTTGTAAATTTCTCGATCGTTCCATGTTAACATTAGACTTTTTGGAACTCGTATTTCGCATTACGACAATAACTCAAACGATTATGGCACTTTCGAAAGTTATTACTCTTGCTTGGTAGGAACTTCGCAAGAGTCAACCACTTTTTCAACTATACTAAATAATGTAAAATAATGTTTGATAAAATTAATTTTTATATTACCAGTCTTTCCTTTAATTGTAAAAGGGGGCTAAACAATGTAAGATTTGATTGTAAAGATAAAGGTAATATGTCCGAAGTCGAACAATGTTAATGTTAATTACTATTTTATAAAGGAGGAAAATTAAATTTTCATCTTTAAGAATGGCTCTTACGGAAAGGATTAAAGTGGATTTAATTGCGTTATATTTCTATTCGAATAAAATTGGATCGAAGTATTTGTTTTTTCTTTCTTTTTTTTTTTTTTTTTCATTTTTTTTTCCATGTCCTTGAAAAGAAAAAGACACGATCTCTCGTCTCTCGGCAAGTAAATTTAATAACAATAAGAACATTCGAACGAAACGAATAAAAGAAACGAATTATGATTGTCACAGAACGAAAATGGAAACGCGAATTTCACGCGGCGCTTTCGATGGATCACTACGGTAAAATCTCGATGAAATTGCTTTTCGTGATTCGATCCGTGATTTCTTTAGAAAGGGGCAACCATCGTTGTATGACGCCTAGGAAATTACTTGTTTTCATAACCTATATTTCGCAAAATATTACCGGGTTTCCCCCTCTCTCTCTCTCTACCCCTTCCCTCCCCTCTTTCTCTCCCACTCTTTCATTTTTCTTTCTTTTGTACATAAAGGAGGTCGAAATGCTTCATGTGCATTTTTCTTTATTCGATCGTGAAGCAAATTTATTTTGAAATTTACTCGCACGGATATTATTATTACTTTTTTTTCTTTTTCTTTTTTTTTTTTTTCTTTTTTGGGGAGTAAAAGTTGTAATAGAAGAATATTGATTGATTGACTTTCTCGATCATAAGGATGGATAATTGATACAGAGTAAAGAATTTATTAAATCTTCTAATATGTGCATCTTGAACCTTTTAATATTTTCGTTTTTTCATTAATAAAAAAGATAAAATTCACTTCTCGAGTTTGAGATAAAAAATTTGACGTTCCTTTTCTTGTCTTATTTTCTTTTTTTTTTTCTGTTTTCCCTCGATTTTATTCGTTCAATTTTATTCGAGTTTCATCGAGGTTTAATGGAACCACGATTTCAACTTTACTCGTTTGTCGTTTATCGCCTTAAAAGCCGAGCGATTCGTCGAACGATTGACCGAGAGAGAGAGAAAGAGAGAAAGAGAGAGAATGAGAGGAAGAGAAATAAAGGTGAAGAGTGGATTCTAAATGGACGAATAAGGTCGTGCTCGATATCGATCCTAAGCATCGTAGGGTGCTAAGACACTCTTTGATCAATTAATGTTCCGGTAGTAGCAGTGGATGAAGTGTCATTGCGCTCTCTCGCCTTATTCAGTATTAAATTTTCCACGTAAGAAAGCAACTGAACATTAAATATTTTTCGTAGTAACTATTAGTTTCTTCGTTCCATTAGAAAAGCATACATACGTATCGTAGTAAAAGCTGAGAGAAATGCTCACGCGCGCACTTTAGTTCGTAGAAACTTTAGGTGAGCTTGTTGATGCTCGTAAATTTCGATTAGCGGTAAAAGCAATTAGGCCGGTACCATCTTCCTGGTTATATGATGTCTATATAAATACACCGCAGTATTCGCTATTTTCTCATATTTCCAGCTACGTCAGTAATATGCTCATGGTAAAATGGAAATAAAGGGAGTGT